>NC_135570.1:15132821-15225321 GCF_964340395.1 Glandiceps talaboti
GAGGGTATGATGCCGCAAATTCTCAGAATGAACACTAGAGGGCAGCTCAAAATTGAAAAAATGGACATCAAAATTTAGTTAAGAGTTATACAGGTGATATACAAGTATTTGTTGCCCTGAACCCAAGTTCCAATGACTGCATTATTAAAACAATACACAACTTGTCCTGTTTTGTAAGATTGTGTTGTTTAGTAGTTAGTACATAATAGGATTTTATGTACTAACTATTTTCATTCAAGTCAAATAGTTTATAAACTTTGAAGTCAAATCTTGAGTACTGTAAACTTGGATATTTTCAATTCTAGAAATTTTTGAGTTTTTGCAGTCTTCAGCTGATTCTCAAAGACTAATTTTTTACTAATTACCTGACTGGTACATTGTGTTCATGTACAAGAAGACATTTTAGTCACTACTTATTTTTACTAATTACCAGACTGGTACATTGTGTTCATGTACAAGAAGGCATTTTAGTCACTACTTATTTTTACTAATTACCAGACTGGTACATTGTGTTCATGTACAAGAAGGCATTTTAGTCACTACTTATTTTTACTAATTACCAGACTGGTACATTGTGTTCATGTACAAGAAGGTATTTTAGTCACTACTTATTTTTACTAATTACCAGACTGGTACATTGTGTTCATGTACAAGAAGGCATTTCAGTCACTACTTATTTTTACTAATTACCAGACTGGTACATTGAGCTCATGTACAAGAAGGCAGTTTAGTCACTACTTATTTTTACTCATTACCAGAGTGGTACATTTTGTTCATGTACAAAAGACATTTTAGTCACTACTTATTTTACTAATTATCGGACTGGTACATTGTGTTCATGTACAAGAAGACATTTTAGTCACTACTTATTTTTACATTTTATTGTCCAGTGAAATAAACAAAAATAAGTCGTCAGTGAAAGTGTCCAGCTTTCCAGAATATTTTGGCTAGACGTATCACAAAAATCAATACCATTTTTCTTGATGACAACACACTTTTATTATTTAATTTTGTCCAAAATGGAAAAAACAATAAAATATTTCATTACATTCACACACAAAATTGAATAAAACAAAAAGTGATACATCTGTTTAATCATGGTGAAGGTTACAGACAGAATTTTACAAAAACCATAAACAGGAAGTACAGAGAACATAATATGAAAATAGGTTGGGTTTTTTTCAACAATGTAGAAATATAGTATGGAAGTAACTCACATGTAGCAAAACCTCTCTCATCACACAAATTACTTGCTTAGATCATCATGAAGGACTTTGTACATGATTGTAATATTTTCATGAAATTGTAATAAAATTGACATTTGTAGCTAGCACTTAGACAGAGAACTGTGGAATTGTTTGAGTTTTTGTTCCTATTAAAGAAAGTGGGACACGTGTATGGAAATCTTTGGGCTGAAAACAGGGAATATTCCTGATAGCAAAAGGATGCTGATTTCCTTGAATGTATACCCATAACATAAGGAAGGCACAGGTGGTTAGTGGATTGCACTCAAAAATCTTAACTTGTAAATTTTGTACAAATATCTGATCATAACATGTGCATATATGATAACAGTTCACTATTGCTGCTAGAACACTGCAGAATGGTCAAGTAATAGAAAAACAGAAACTCATGTCACCATTGTCATATCTTCACTAAATTTTGTAAACATAATCAAAACTCTGGTAACTTCTTACAAATTGCGACTAAAGCTCGGTCATGAGTGCAAATCAACTTCCAGTGAGTGAAAACGACTTTGAAGATGGCCATCAAAAAAATACAATTAATGTAACCATGTGATTCGACATCACATTTCAGTAACTGTGACATGGGCAAGTTCTTTGATTTTGTTTGTTTGTTTGTTTGTTTGTTTGTTGTTTTATCTATTTTACACTGTTTTTGGAAGGCATATTACATTATGTTACATTCTCTTGTCTTATCAGTGACAGTCATTGATCCAACTGAAATTTACCTACCATATACAAATACCGGTAATTTCAAAATCTAATTTTCAAACTACAAAATTTACATCACGGAAAAATCATCCATACATGAGAGAACTCACCAATAACTAGGTGACTAGTTTGCTTTGGTTCATACATAACTGTGAAAATAGAAAGATTACAAGTAAAAACTTCCATTATTTGGGTGAGGTTCATGAGCAAAAAAATCCCTGGTGAACTCAGGTAAATCTTTACCTCACTCTCACCCTTGACAAAAAACACTGAAATAATTACTCTGGATAATCAAAGTTGCTTTTCATGTTGACTAAGAAGTCAAACAAAGTCGTAGACTGTTCAAATAGTATCCATATACAGAGCATTTAATATTACATCATTCTGAGACAAAATTTTCAGCTCTTGCTTTTGGGATGAGATTCTATTGTTGCTGTTACAGTTATAAGACCTGGCTAGCTGGTGGTTTTACTACACACTGAAAACTAGAAAAATTCTCTTTCATTGTAATATACCTCCAAATCTGATTCAAACCCGATGTAGTGTACACTGCATGATTTCTTTTTGGCTGTTACATTTACTGTCGTCCTGTGCTTGTGCTCTTTTCGAACAGAGCATTTTCAAGTACTGTACCCATATGTTTTGGCGCATTACACATTCTTATTCACTGAATGAATTCACTCAATGCTCTCACGTGGCTCTGGAAAACCTATGATATATTGTGTCAGATGTATGTAACAGGTGCTCACAAAAGAACAACAGACAGTAAACGTAACAGCCAAAAAGCAATTGCACCGTGTACACTACATCAGATTTTGATCAGACTGTATACCTCTCCCAACATCTAACATCTACACAAGTCTCATAATCTGACCTGTCTGTACAAAAACTATAACTTGTCTACTAGCTAACATGATTACATGACTCTGTAAATTCATCTTCGCTATAATCATGTGTTTAGAAACACTACAAAAATCTACAATAATTATACACAATACACAAATTTTCTCATTTTTTCTTCACACAATACACAATCTGAAAGTAATAAAAAAATACATGTTTGTGTTTGAAATTTCTTTTTTCTAATACAATTCACTTGAACATTCAAAATGTAAATTCAATTTAAGTGATACGCAATCTCTCCAAATCTAACCCTTAATTTTCAACATCAATAAATACAATTCAGTTAATGGTGCAAGGAATGCGTGTATGGAAATATTACAACTTTGCATACCTTGGAAGACTGCATCTATATATTAGATTAACCTGTCTGTTTGCCTAGCAACCCGAACAAGCAGACAGAAAGAAAGCAACCCGAATTCTGACTGTGATTCTGTCCCTTACTGGAAAAAATCCTTGAAAAAAAGTAACGTCTACAAATTTTAAGCTACAATATATTAAGCTATATAAAGTCATTTTGAAACAATTTTCACAAAAGCCATATTTAGACGATATCTATTTTAAAATATTATTGCAATCAAACAGTGATGAGGGTACATTAATAGCCGATAAAGACTACATTCTCTGTGTACTGGCGAAAAAACATATGATTGGTAAAATATGCAAACTGCATGGACTTATCACTCTATTCATTGAAGGCATGCAACTAGAAAATTGTAATACAAAAGTTTCATTCAGAAATTCACATATCTTGATATTTCATGAACAAATTGTTCAAACTTGAGACCCAGGCAGTGCAAGACATATCAAATATCAAAATATACATAATATATATAAATGGTGACTTTCCATCATATGATATTCAACTTGGAGAAATATTTCAATATTCAAACTTTGCCAAATATTTGTAATAGCATCTGTATCTACAAGAAATCTCATCCATTTGATAAAATTTACAAAAAAATGATGTAAAATCTAGAAGCCAAATATGTAGCTACTACTCAAATATATCCACCTCTCTAACCACTGTCATGTGGTTTAATCCTATTATTGTCTATTATGAGAATGGGTCGCTAAACATTGCAACAGGGGGTGATGCAGGGTGTGAAATTAAATTCACAAGATATCAAAATTAAAAAACACAAAATGATCGATACAGAGTTTATAGTGATAATTTAAACTGATAAAATTCAATAAATTTATACATCACTGGCCAGAATATCTGCATTTCAGTAATTGTATTTGTTTTCAAATTCCATAGCACCATCCATAATGAAATATTAAATACATCTCAACTGCTAGTCTAGTTTCCAGACAGGGACAGTATTACGTATTAAAAACTCCATCTCTTTCCCAGGCTAGTCAAGGTCTCCAACAATTGCACATAATTCTGTGCTCCCTCCCACAGGGTTCATATAAACATGATGACGTCCTCGCGTCCCCATGTGATCTTAGTTTAAACAGACTGGAGGTGGAGTTGGTCATTTACATATCATTATTATGTGCTAAATTCCCTCGATAGTCAAAACAGCTGTATGAGTGATGACAACATCCTGTCAATTTGTGACGGATTACTACTGACATGCGCCATTTGTTCTTTGCTCAAAGTGATGTTCAAACACACGACACCTTTTGTTGGGATCTTGACTGGACCTCAGATCACTAACAAAGAGACTAGACTGGCAAAGAGATTAAGTTTTTAATACGTAATACTTTCTCCGTCTGGAAACTAGACTACTCAACTGCCTACATCACAAATATTTAAAGACGTGTTCCATTTCGATACAGCACCATCTCAAAATCATTCAACTCTACCAAAATCTACTTTCCTGAATAATTTCCTCACGACAAATGTACGTAACACAGTACACAATTCTGACTAATAAAATGGACAATTGGAAAAATAAACACTTTTTTTTCCCTCAAAAAGAAAATATGTTATAGAAAGAAAAGTTTTTGATAATAAATAAAATCATACATTTGTTTTTGAAAGCTTCACATCCATGTACTTCTAATCAGAACATAAAATTTTCTGGTTTTCACTTTTCAAAAATACTACTACAAATATACACTACAAATTTAAAAGTAAAATTTAACGTGATCCATATTTTAATTCTTAGATTAATTGAAGGAAATCTAATAAGTTTTTTGTTATCAATATTTGGCTGGATGTTATTCTTGTGTCCATATGGATGAGGATTGGTATTTATTTTGGATTTTTAAATTACACAATAATTTTATCACGGCTTCCTACTTGAGAAATCAATGTGAAACAACATAGACCAAGTCTGTGTTTGTAACTCAATACAATTGTAAAAAGCTAAAATTTGTGTAAAAATTTGTAATCAATTTGGAATATAAGCCCTGACTGTGAATTTAATACTGATATTTAAACATGTAAATCTCCATACAAATAAGTTATTGTGTGCTTACATTTTTAACATAGCTATCTGTTTTCTTACATTTTTAACATAGCTATCTGTTTTCTTACATTTTTAACATAGCTATGTTTTCTTACATTTTTAACATAGCTATCTCTTTTCTTACATTGTCAATTACATCGAACTATAGTACTATGTGATATATATATTACCTAGCAACAACTTCACTACAAGTTTAGTTACCTAATTTTCCTTATTGTCGTTTTGTTTACCACAGTTATAAAACTTTGATTTTTTTTTTTTTATGTGCTTTTTTCACTGACTTTTACAGCTCCTAATTCTACAAAAACCCTGATCATGATAAACCTGTAAACATTTGTATCAAAACTAAGTGGAATGTGTCAGAATGGTTATCAAAATTGAATAACTGTGAAATCACTTCTAACAAAGCATTATACAAGGTCGGATAAAATCAGGCAATATATCAAATTGTCATTTACTTTGCAATAACAAACTTGATAACCATAATCTAGGCTGGAGTCTCCCTGCAGTCAATTCTCTGTAAATCTTGACAGTGTTTCTGACATGCATGCTTTATAGTTCAGTAACTTTCAAGGTTCAAAACTGAATGATGTGTCTTTGAGGGCGCTATTTAAAGAACTCAATCACAACACAGTGAGTGATCAGAAAAAGGAGTGCAAATGTAATGATGGCTCTTTCTGCCTTATAGCAGATATCTCCAAAGTACGGGTCAGTATCTTGTTAACTACTAGATAATGAGTACAGATCTGTAGCTAATAATATTACATATCTAATTTCAACGGAATATCAATCAAGTTAAAATATCATAAATTACTGTAAGTTTATTACATCAATAATATGGCTTTGTTTACATCAGTGTTCTCCCCACTATAGAGAAAGCACGGTGCAAACACTGTCCTTGCCATCTAGACTGCCATGCTTGGCAGGTTTCTACCATGCTTCAAAAGTGTTATACCATATTTCGGCTTTGGTAATCTTTGAATGACAATATCAGAAGTAACACTTTCACATGAAGAGAAATGGCTGATCTCAATGTACATGTATGTATGTGTTAAAATAAACATGTCAGAGTTTGGAAAGTAACTGAACTTTAACTTGAACTAGAGAGGGCGCTATAATCAATTTGAATACTTTTATTGCAACTGGTGGAAATGCCAGCTACCGTATATTGGACCATTATTTTGGTATTCTTTTATTTCATAATTCATGGTTTCAAGAGTACTAAACATTATTATTATATTCATCAAAGGTCAAAGGTTGAAGGTTAAGGATTTATTCATGATTCATACAGATTGTTTTAAGTTTACTTTACCATTGCAGGTGAATGGTATGTTATGATGTTTCATTTTTGATAGATTGAAATAAACACCACAACTTATAATTAATGCATTCTACATTGTGATATAATAACTCTCCTCGGCTTTTATCATTTGGCCTGGATTAAAGATTTTCTGCTGACTAATTTCAAAATAAATGGTGACAGTTACGTCAAGAAACAGTGGATGAAATAAATGAAAACATTGTGAGATGAGCCATGAAAATCTATAGGTATACGAGACTTGTGATTTGTAATTAACAACCTGAGATGTGATTTTTTTCAACATGAATATATTAACAACCTTCTATACATACACTTATTAGGATCGCAATAAATAATGCCACTATTAAAACAGAGGTGCAGCTGTTAGTTTCTCACTCACTTCCTTCCTGGTACACATTGCATTTTGAAGCTAAAATGGTCTCTGTGCTGATCGAGGAAATAAAACTAAAAACTCTCTCATGACTTTTTTAAGAGTACAAGGACAGACTCATGCTACGGTATGCAATATCTGCAAGATATGTTAATTAGCACTTTGCATAATTTGAAGGCAATAGTGATAGCTCACTTTTTTCAATGTGATGTAATTTTAAATTTGAAAAAATTCATTGCTTTGATCCCTGTGATTCTAATAAGTATTCCTGCCAATTTTTTTTTCTCAATTTTCATGAGGTATTTTACATTTAATGTAAATCACAGATAAAACTTAACAATTCATTTGTACGCATATCAAGTTAAACGTGAACTTGAACTTGTACACATAAACATATAGCTCTGACGTTGTTCATAAATATTCCATAAAATGCATCTTTTGGAACACATTTACAGATTTCTACTGCTAGGAAAAAACTCTGCCTTAACTCGTACTATGCTTCTCAAAATACTCAACCAATCGTACAGGTTTAGGTAATGGCCAGTTATATTCATTTGGAACATTGCCCTCCATCTTCGATTCCAGAAAACGAACCATTGGAAACCAAAAGTGCCATCTTTTGTAGCGCGCCCTCGTAGTTCGGCTGACAGCTAACGTATGATAGTATAAAAACATTCTACATGTTAGATAAAATGCTACGATGACGTCCACGGTGTAGTGTCCATGTGCTGCCAAAATTGCAAACATACCAGATACACTCATCATCCATATTATCACATGTAGCAACCAAAAACTGCGAGGTGTATCTATGGAAAAATAAAGAAAAGAGAAGTGTGAACGTTAGGCTGCATCAATTCAATACTTTGTTTGCTGTCCTTGAATTTCCCCAAAACTTACAAGGTAAACAGGGAATAAAACAAACACAGTAAAAAACCATAATACATGTCATGTCATGCAAAACCCATTTTTCTGTTAAGTTATTTTCTGTTTGTATCTAAATGTACTTGACTAGTGAAATATAAATTTAAAATCCTAAGTTTGAATGTCTTAAAATAACTATTTCAGGATCTAATATGTACAGTTGTTCTGACAATATTTGAATGGTCTATCCATTTACAATATTACAGCATGTGGCCTTCTGCATTTTCAAACTAAATGTGTTTGGTTTTTTTGAAATCTATCAACAAACATACATGTACCCGCACAGGGACAGTAAACAAAGAAGTTAATTGATGGCGACTTATGTATATCACAGTGTAAAATCTATGCCATTCCTACATCACAAAAGTGATTTTTCGTTTTGCATTGTGTGGTTGAGAAAGGATTACGGTCTTTTATGGGTATTGTATATTTCGGTATTGTATATTTCGGTATTGTATTATTTTGGTATTGTATATTTCGGTATTGTATATTCTGGTATCGTATATTTCGGTATTGTATATTTTGGTATTGTATATTTCAGTATTGTATATTCTGGTATTGTATATTTCGGTATTGTACATTTCGGTATTGTACATTTCGGTATTGTATATTTTGGTATTGTATATTTCGGTATTGTATATGTCAGTATTGTATATTTCGGTATTGTATATTTTGGTTCACCAGTGAGTCTCATGTCTGGCGTAATTGCAAAATCTTGTACGATTGAAAAACACGCTTTTTGAGAACAAATCAAGACTGGATATCTTTACCATCACTTGGATAATTAGATATTAATCCCCAACGTTTCTCTTTGTTCAGTCAAGGAAAATATGAGTGACTTAAAGGGCCTTGTCACTACGAGTCACTAAACAAGTTGTGACAAACCATTAAGTCATAAGTATTTTATGGTTGAGTGAAGTAAAAATATTGGGGAATAGTGTAATTATACCCCTTCAAGCAGGATGATTTATGAATAAAATAAATAAATAAAATAAAATAATATAAAATATATACTTACACTGTGTGATAAAAAAAGTGAAATTTGTAATAACCATAGCATGGCCACTAAACATATAAGCACCACAAGTTCTTCCACCAGTGGATGCCATTCCAAGTTTGATAAAAATGGCAGTAGATTTTAACAATCTTGACCATGCACTACCAGTAAACTGTTAATACAAAGTACAACTCTAAGGTAAGGAAATTTTTTTACAAAACTTTGTTTCCGATAACATCACTTCAGAAAATATGGTAGGGAGGTCGAGATTTTATTTATTTTAATTACTTCAACCCAAAGACAAGATACTCATTAGTCACAATACTTCCATAACAGTTGATGAGGTATAAAAGAAGTAAATGAAGACAGTTATTTCACACACAAAATTGCTTCAGACAAATTTCGAGCCACAATCTGTACATGTATAGTATATTTTATGAATTCAAAATTCAATGTACCAGTGACCTAAGGGGCCTTGTCATTATGAGTTGAAGATGAGTAATGACAAAATCCTTAAGTCACAAGAACTTTGCAGCTGAGTAAGGAAATTAATGGGGAACGGCTATAATACTTGCGAAGGCACAAAGTATGAAAAATTTGGAAAGAAATATGGTGATTTTGATTGCTTTGCCTAAATTTTGGGAATCACAGAACCCATGAAAAAGATATTTATAAATAATCTTTATTTATACTGGATAGTTCTTTAAGCATATAATCACTTATCTCCCAAGATGTCAAGTGAGGGCCATCCCTCATGGGTTCAGTGTTAATGCAGGAGGAAACCAGAGTACCCGGGGAAAACCTGCGTTGTTCGGTAGAGTCAAACTGAATGACCCTCTTACTTACAGCGTGGTAACTTTAATCAAACCCTGAATGGGTTGGAACCCTGACTGCAGTGGTAAGAGGCAAGTGGTTTAACCAATGACACCCCACAATTTGTTGTTCTGCGGAACGGCCAGGATATAAATGCTATAATTTGTTTGTTTGTTTGTTTGTTCGTTTGTTTGTTTGTTTGTTTGCTAAACAACTGTAAACAATAAACTGTTAGTAGGTAAAATAAGAAAGACTTCATCATATACACTTACATTGGCAGAACAATCAACATGTTGTCCTGTTTCTGGAAGTGAAGTGACAGAAATGGTTGCCGACCTGAGAAGATATAGTGTACCAGTTATACAAAAGAAGCGCCTAAGAATGATAAATCTGTGGGAAAAAAGAAGAAAGAAAGTGTTTGGTTGTTCGTTGGTTTGTTGTCATTTACTCATGTATGTATCTACTCATTTGTCAGTTTATTTTGTTTGTTTGTTTGTTTGTTTAATTGTTTATTTGTTTTTGTTTGTTTGTTTGTTTACTTGTATGTTTATTTTGTTTTGTTTATATTTGTAAACAGAACTAAATGAGCCTAAGCACCCTGTGGTGTAAATGGTAACAATACTGTATAGGAACTAGACTGTGAGTGGATGTGTTACCCATTTTTAATGATACTGTACAGGAACTAGACTATATAAGAAAGTAAACTTTACCGAAACTCAAATTGTGCTAAAAGTCAACAAAGACTCCCTAGGTTATGATAATTAATTATACTTATGTATGCATGGATAGATCCAGGATGTATGTAAATCAACCCTGGCTGTTCTACAATCGTTATGTCAAAAGTGACAGTTTCCATAACAACCACATGTACATTTCTACATGTATGGTGTCTTTATGACAGGTATTTATATCACCCTACAGTAGGCTACATGTGTACAAACCAACTGACATCAATCACTTTCCCATTCAAGCGAAGTGTCATGTACTTATGTAATGCAAATAATCAACATGGCATGGAGTGTTGACATTTGACCTATAATTACAAATGTATAAGTTCGCTGTATTTACATTAGTAGCGATTAATGTACACTGAGTTATAAAAAAAGTCAAGAAGTGAAAACATGCAATAAATCCTAGCTGAGTTGTTAACACACTAAAGAAATCCAAGAATCAATATTTTTCACCAATTGACTATTTTTATAACTCTACATTACTTCCTTAATCCTCTGGCTGCTAGTTTCATAAAATTTGATCCTTTGAAAGTAATTTACCCATTACATGTAAGAAAAGAATTCCAATCTGCTAAAGTGTGCAACATGTGAAATGAGATGTTGTATATTCCCCAACATTGTTCTTTATTCAACCAAGGAAGATACAAGTGACCGAAGGGACCTTTGTCACTACAGTTGCTACATGACTAGTGACAACCCTTAGAGCAAGAGTATTTTCCAGCTGAATGAAGAAAAATATTTGAGAATAACATAATTATACCAGTGCCAGTAATATCAAAGAAAAAAATAGAGGAAAGAAATGGCAATTTTGAACATTTTGACTCATATTTCAAACACAGCAAAACCAGAATAGACACACGTTGTTGTGACACAGACACACGTTTTCGTGATGTACAACAACAGGAGTATATTTTCCATATTTTTTGTTCAATTTGGCTTGTACATGGTATATATATATAGTTACAGGACTATATAATGGTAGATGCTTCAAAATGAATAAATTACCATTATTCAAATTAATTATTTATTAATCAAATTATAAATTCATATTAATAGAACTGCAAGTATGTTTAATAGTAAATTTGTTGGTTTTTGATGTTGTTGTTGTTCTTGTTGTTGTTGTTATTGTGACACTCTGAAGGTATCTTGAGTGATAAAATAAGTGCAGGTAAATTACCCTATACATGTAGATATATCGATTGTATAAGGTATTTCAACAATGTAAAGTTTGAACTTTGGTAATTAATATTCATTATCTGTAACTTTATCTACATCATACTCACAGACAATAGTAGTCACTGATGCTCACAAAAACAATGTCGCACCAACTCAATAAACGAACATCCTTCATTTAGGTCAAAACAACCTCCCCTAATCAAACGTTCAGAAGTGTGACATCAAACATTTATATATGATGTAAACTATGATGAAAACTGTAGAGGTCACACCACTACGACCGATGTAATGTAAAAACATGATTGTAAACACATTAACATACTACCAGAAACCGGCCAGAACTATCTTACATTTAAAAGTAAATTTTTTATCAACTTATCAACATCTCAGTAGTAAATACAAAAGCAGTTATCATTGAAGTGAAAAAAAGTACATGTATCTAGTGGCTGTGATAAAAGTTGATGTTTTTGGTGAGCTTACAAAATAACAAGTGAAGGACTGAAAGTTTTCTGTTGAAAATTGGTTAGAAGTGTGAAAATGAAGTTCAGCAATCGCATTGACACTAGACCGGGCCCTCCCACTAAATGAACAAAGTTTATTACTTGTATTGTGTGACATTGTGCGGTTGTCCCTAACATATATAACATTGAACTCTTTCTCTATGTAACAGGGTTATTATATCGCGATGAACTCTGAACTCTGTTAATCTATCATTGAACTTTGATAGCTTTGTAACCTTAATCTGATATAGTAAATTATTACGACTGATTACATGTATTGTATTGATTATACACAATGTATAGGTGATACCAAATAATGAGATATCAGAGTGCATTGCACTGATTATGCAGATGAGGTGGATTTAAAAGCCCATATGTTACATTTCATGTCAAAATTTCACTCAGTCTGTTAAATTAACTGCTTTGCATGTGTCACCATTGTATATTCACTACATTGCATTTTATTTTAGAAGAAGCTCAGGGCTTTTATGTTTATGAATACATGATAGAGATTACAGTATACAAAGTTGATGTTTTTGGCCACTTTTGTAGGGATCGACTTATACAGTTACATGAACCATGGAAGTAGGGTTCTACTTCCATGAATGAACAAACTGAAAAATACATGTACACACACACACCGGCATGCACCTACATGTATACACAGCAAACAGACAATCGACAGACAATAGCAGACACATAGACAGACAATAGCAGACACATAGACAGACAGACAGACAGACAGATTAAGATAGACAGACACAAAGAAACAGTTTATATTATACACACACTCACACATTGTAACTATCAAGGCACTAATTAACACTTTTATCACAGCCAGTAGATACATGTCTGTGTATATACATGTACAAATTTGATGCAAAAACGGAAGCAACCAAAACACAACTCTGCTTCCATATGGTCATTGATTTGAGACAAGAACTCAAAGAAATTTAAGGAGCTTAAATGTGCCCCCCCCCCATCCCCCACAAACCCACACACCCTCAAACATTGTTTTTTAACATATCAAAAGTAAATGATGCCATTGATGGTCTATGTAATTGTGGAATAGCTTGAATAGGATATTGGATGACTATATAATTCACATCTTCCTAAAATTAATCAGATTAAATCTTGTTTAAAATATAATCGATTCATCAAGGAAATCAGAAATTATAAGCCGACATTACGTGTTAATGTTGGTTCTGTTCTGTTGATGGCAATCAATGCACTACTAGTGTATAACAACATGATATGAACTATAATTCTAGACAGGAGTATTATTGTACATTCTGTAGTGTACTTTATTGTAAATACAAAATATATCAGCTGTTACAATTTATCACATAATATCAATTCATCATTTTGCAGTTGATCATTAACCCTTTCAGGGCTAGAAACTTTCCCGCCAAAATTTTTGAACAAAAATTCTTGTTTCTCTGTAATTTTTGGAAAAAGATCAACTTTATTTTAGATCAGAATTCAAGAAATATTACTTCCCAATGAAGTAATATTCTTAAATTTTAGAAAATGTTCTTACAATCAAGTTTCGTCTCTAGGAATGAAAGGGTTAAATAAACAAATGTCTCATAAATATATGTGTTACTCGTGGTCTTCTCATTTGAAGAAATGTTGATTTTTTGGTATTTTAAACAGATTGAGAATATTAACAAGAGATAGCGTGTTAATCCAAACTTACTTGAAATTTGAATTGTATTGTAAATGTTACTTTAGTAATGAATTTCTACTCACAAAGTCATAAAAATTCTTGGAAACAAGTGCCTATTTTTCACCAATGTCTCATCAACATTAAATTCTAATACACCCCTGACGATATTGGTGAGATGTTGGCAGAAATTTTGAACTTGTGGTTCTATTTTCCAAGTAATTTTTTGACTCTGTGAGTAGAAATTAATTACTACGTATAAACCCAGAGTCCATGGACATTCACTACCATTTAAAGTACTGTTTTAAATGTGAATAATCAATTAACTGAAACCTTGAAAAGTTAGGATTTCACTTCAGATTTCAAACTTTTATCTGTTCAGTTGAAATCAAACCCAATCTATAATTTAATTCATTCATTTCAATCTCATTAAACTGTTTTTTTATTTCTTTTACGTGAATAGTAAATGTATGTGAATAGTAAATGTATGTGAATAGTAAATGTATGTGAATAATAAATGTACGTAATCCATTTCCTGAAAAAAACAGTATACGCAATAGATACCTGTTGTTTTTGATAAAATTGCAAAACATACATGACGTACGTTGAAACACAGACATTGCGGTTTGGATATCTTCTATCTTCTATCGATTACAGCTACCTCAAGGTCAAAGGTCAATATTCTGATATCTACAGGTTTAGCCGTTAAAGATATACAAATGTAACCTACCTGTGTTGATGAAAGAAAACAATTGTAACAAACATGATCCCGAGAACAGTTATAATTCCTTCTGAGACTTCTCCTGCCCATGGTGTTAACGGTATATTATCGAGAATAAGGTCCGGTAGAGGGGGATATTTTTCTTGATTGGGCATACGATCATGTACGATCGTCAGTATGAACGTCAAAAAATACGTCCCTATGCACATATAGGTAAAACTAAACAACGTTTTCCAATGTTCGGGTTCAATTTGTGTGCTTGGTTTGGTATCTGTTAAGCCATTTTCAATTAATGGCAGGAATTGAGTCCTTTCTGTGGTTAGTTCAATATCATCATCCAGGTTTACAACTGTATGGTCCGAATTGTTGACTGAACCATTCCAATGTTTGCCGTTTTCCTTAATAATTCCATTTTCACACCGTTTTAGTTCCGTTTCTTCCATATTGTTGTTACAGTATCAAATGGGTCGCACTCTGTAGATGGAAATAGATAATGTATTTGGTTTACTCATTCACGTCATTAATATAGATGTGATAAGAGCATTGACAACCTAAATATTTTGCGGGAAACACTACGAGTCATATATGTACCTGTGTACACTGTGTATGTCAAACGTTGTGTACACCATACATGTATTTTTGGACTGTGAACATCACGTAATCTTTGCGGGCAAGTTAGTGAAAAGTCTGTGTTGCATCAAAACAAAATGGATTAAGCCATGACATAAATAATCTCAGTCATGTGATATATGATTCCATTCAAAAATCGTCCTTAAGTTTTGAGTCATAGATATTCACGAATATTTACACTTTAGCATATTGTTCCCAATCACCGCTATCACAATTATAAACACGATATATATAGTGATAGCAGCCAATGATGATACTTAGTGAACATTTGTAAACACATGTAATGATCAAAATATTTTGTACGCTAACAGTCTTTGAATTAAATCTTAATTCACCTCAACTGACTGCAGTGTATTAATCATCCTTTGACAAGGGAGAGTGTGGGATACGGTTTTCACTGTTACAGGGTAACTACAGTCAGTCCTCTAAACTAGTTTCGGTTAGGACATGTTTTGGTACATGTATGCCCCTGAAGTACATCAGGCATAATTGTTGATTGACTTCACCTCTTAGTATGTTTATGTAGCCTTGTTAGATGCATTCATGATCTGATGCCAAGTAAACATATCAGTGGGTGCAATTTACATGTGTACACATTACCTTTAAAGTGGCCATGGTGATGAGAAATACATGTAAGCATTTTCATAGCTTTCGTTTTTTGATTAAAAACTACTTTTTCTGTTCTGAAAAATCGTTTTTAACTGATATCACACAGCTGCAAAAGCCCAAAACAAAAACATTTATGAAAGCTTTCAACTAGAACCTCTATAGCATTGTTTACTTATTACTGCCACTAGAGGACAGAGTATAGTAGCAGTTTTTCTACTTTGAAAAACAATGCAGATAACAGATCAAATTATGTCTTTAATCATAACTTTGGTAAATGAAATGCAAATGAACTAAAAAATGCTCAAAGGTTTATTATCACACATACATGTATAGGTATGTAGGTTAGCAAGTGCTTTGTCAACAAACTGGGTGACATTCATGACATCATTTAAATATTTGCATATCTATGACATCATTTTATCATTATCACACACACACACACACACACACACACACACAAACACACACACACATATCTAAATTCAATAGAGATAAATAGATAAATACAATTGGTCCTGCAAGTACGATGAGTCAGTCTTCACAAATTCTATCATTACACATACAAACATGTAGATTTATTGAGCAATCTACAAATGTAAATCTGTAACCTGCACCCATAAAAATAAGTCATTTCAACAATTAGAGAAAATAGTTACAAATAAAATTAACAGTACAAAGTTCAAATAATAAAATGTAACTGTGCAATAATTTAGTGCTTTGTAGATATGATAAGTATGTCTGTTTTAGAGACCATCCAAATATGTAGTCTGCTAGAGACTAGACTCTCTCACCAGTCCTGGGGAGCATCATTGCTATTGTAGTTGTTTTGTATGTACATCTACATGTACAGATAATCTACCTAATAATTGTACTATAATATCCTTGTACTGTGGGCCCTCATTGACTACATTAAAGTGCAATCATTTGTTGATGTGTTACTTCGATGCTCCGTGTTATTGCGATGCCCCAAGCATCACAGTAACATGTTTTGGCAGTCGGATATTATCCTACATGTATGCCAAGTATCTAGCATTAGGTTGTTTTCCGCTATTTCCTACAGTAATGACTTCGTGGAGTTGACTGGGCGTACCACTAGAAGTCGGCTACATGGTAACCTTCAGATATGTAGATACATGTAAGTCACATGGGGTATATTTTCCCACAATTCCCAAACATGGAATTACAACCCCGAAACGTTAGAGATATTTTGTAGCCTATTGGCCTAATTTTTGGTGGGATATAAAAAGGGGAGATCTTCCGAGATTTCGTCAGTCAACCTGGGGACTCACTGATGCTGTAATTTTGGGAAAAGAGTACAAAATGTAATCTGTACTCTCATGATATCGTAGCTGATGTGACAGTGGTAGATGCTGCACAAGTTGTATAGTGGGAAACTGGGCTTTGAAAATACAAAACTAGACCTCCATCCCTGACGTACCAAACTGCTGTCTTGTATTATCATTTAGCTTGAAATAAAAGTGACGGTTAGTCTGAAACGTACTTGCTGTGTGTTCTACTTGTTTTGTGTTTTCCAGGATTTACCAGGAATCAACTTCTATCATTTTCCAGGATTTACCAGGAGTGAACTTCTATCATTTTCCAGGATTTACCAGGAGTTAACTTCTATCATTTTCCAGGATATACCAGGAGTCAACTTCTATCATTTTCCAGGATTTACCAGGAATCAACTTCTACCATTTTCCAGGATTTACCTGGAGTTAACTTCTATAGTTTTCCAGGATTTACCAGGAGTTAACTTCTATCATTTTCCAGGATTTACCGGAAGTTTAAATTGCATACAAATATCTAATAGAAAATTCAATAGATTCTTACTAGATTCTCATTGTTTTCTCACTAATATGCATACAAATACCTGATAGATTATTAAGAGATCCTTACTAGATTCTTATCAGAATCTATTGAGAGATTTTTGTAAGGGGTAACTTCTGTCGTTTTCCAGAATTTACCAGAATCAAGTATGTATCATTTTCTAGGAATGTTTTGTGGTATTAGTTAGTTTAATGAATTAAAAGTTGTCATTGGTTACTATCTGACTTGACATGCTGGCTGGACAGATGTAGATGGTGAACAGAATTTCCAAGCCAATTAATTCTCTGGGCTAGGTTTCTTGTTAAAAAGAGTTTACATGTACTTGCAGAGAATGGCATTTCAATGTATGATAATTTTGTAAATTCAGGGACTTTCCAGGAAAAGTTGAAATTCCATGACTTTTAAGAACTTTCCAGGAAATTTGAAATGCCATGACTTTCAAGGACTTTCCAGGAGTTGTTGAAAATCTAGGATTTTTGAGGACTTTTCTAGAGCTATAAGTACTCTGGAATGAAACATTTAGGAGAGACTGGGTAAATTTTTGTAATGATGTAACGGTATCTAACAGTGATATCACCTTTAGACTACACTGTGATGTATGAATTCTAGTGTGTCAACATTGTAAATCTAAATGGTTATCTTCTCTTAGCAACAAGAATATCCCATACATCTACGATGTCAAAATACCAGTGTTTATCTGCAACATCTGTCCATAACTCATAACCTATATCTTGTTTCTTGAGTCAACTGTGAAATACTGGATTATCAATTAATTTTAATAATTTTGTTGGTATGTTTTTTTGACAAGACAAAATTCGATGGAAAACATTTTTATTCATAATTTCATGCAAATTAATTAATTATCATAAATTAGTGATAACTAGGTTCTTGAGTGAAACAGCAAATTTTCCACAATATTAGCCTTTTTTACTATACATGTAGTATACAGTACAGCACAGTTCCTGCTAGTAGCCAACACAGTCAAATCTAGAAATAGTACTACACACATGTACACAGGGTGGTTCTCATCAAATCTGCAGTATAATCGATCAATACATGCAATTCTTATATCTTACAAATACCATGGCATTATCTACGATTCCAGCCTGGATTACAGCAGACTCATCATCTATGTCAGATGACAACCCCACCCTCATTCTGTTTTTCCGTAGTTTTCTTCTCATTTCAACAATGATTCGGCAGTAGACAAAATGTGTGTGATGGGAATACTTGAATGTACTTTATATATATTAAAAATATTTTACAATGTTGATATTTCAATTATTAACCCCAATAAAGAATGCTATGATGAATGTTATCTTTGCCATAACCATATATTAACACATGTGTTTGTCATCGGCATACTACCATCTCACATGACCTCTCAGATAGTTTCATGGGGATATCGGTTGTATATTTTTATCACATGATTTATTGGGGGTTAAAATGTTACATGATGTACACCGTCTTCTCAGTTGACATGCACTGGTCATGCACTCGCTCAATACTTCTGATGTCTAGTTGGAAGTGTGACACTTTACATGTACATGCAAAATACAATTGTATTCCTCAGTTTGTAAATCTTAGGTGGACCAAGTGTGCATATGTCGAGGTTACCCAAAATGGAGGGGGGGGGGGGGGGGGGGGGGGTAAATGAACCAAAATGAAAGATTTGTTGGTAGGCTAGGTTTTATGAAGAATGGGATAAAACAGCATGTCCCTAGACCAAATAAAAAAAGTTGTTTGGTTCCGGTTACCCAACCCCACCTAGTTTTTCACGCTGACCCTGAACTTTTTATTACATATTCAAGAAAAAAATAAGAAATTTGCAAAAATTGTGACATCTCGCAAGAAATAGAGGATGGGGAAACTGACATCAACTGAAAAAGACAATGTAAAACTGGTCTTCCAATCTGTAATGGTTGTATATCTGATGAGAAGAAACCAATAACATAGAGACCATATGAAAACAACAGAAAAACATAACTACCTGAACTAGATACCCACATATGAAAAAAAAATTTAGATAAAAAAAAAAAATCTACCCACCCCACCTATTTCAAAATTGAATGTAATCGGAACCACACAATTTTTTTACGCCTTATGAACCAATAAAATACTGACATTTTGGGAATCTGTGAACCCTTATTCTTTCTGAGTTCAAGTCCCCTGGGTAAAGTTCTAAGGCTTTTAGCATTGACGTGGTACCAGGAAAATATGTACCATAGTATTTTGAATGGCCTATAGTATAGAGAAGAAAATCACAAAATTAACAAAATAATAGGTGCTACATGTACATGTATGCAGGATAATTCACTGGCCTTACAAGTTAAAGGTGTGATAAAATAAAAATGGAGTACAGGAAAAAAGAACAAACACACAAAAAGTAAAATCATACGCACTGCATTTAAGTCAACTATGGCAAACCCAATTTTCCACTGAAATACACAGTATACTCAGAAACATGGAGTTGAGCAATATAATAGTTTTTTCACCACTTCATAATTTGATCTAATTGCAAATTAGCAAATGTCCAATGATAATTTTCTGAGTTTTTATGGCGTTAAAAATGTTAATTGTTCACATTTGACCAACATTAAAATTTCATAATTCTGTTCATAAACCTCTTTATACACTGTTTACAGTTTTTAATGTCTTTATGGTCATAAAATATCATAAAAAAACTTTTAATAAATCAAAATTGGCTGTCTGGTTTATAGTAGCTAGAAGGAAGCTGCCAAGTTTGCTTGTCACAATGTGTGATATGTGACCATACTTCTACATTTATTTGTTTACGCTCATTTCTAAATTGTTTACCCTCATTTCCACATTGTTTATTTGTTTACGCTCATTTCCACATTGTTTATTTGCTTACGCTCATTTCTAGATTGTTTATTTGTTTATGCTCATTTCCACATTGTTTATTTGTTTACGCTCATTTCTAGATTGTTTATTTGTTTACGCTCATTTCTAAATTGCTTATTTGTTTCTCATTTCTGTTACATCACATTTATTCTTTAGAATATTTACAGTTCTTTTCAATTTAATTCAAATTTCTTGAAAAAAAAACCACTCAGGTGTGAAACTAGTCAAAGATTCAATCTGTTTATGTACTGGATTACCACTTAGTAGTCTAGTTCCTATACAATATGAGTTATGATTTCTATGATCATTTCCACTCACTACGTCTAGTCAAAGTCAAACATTTTACAGTTAATCTTGCTAAACCCCATGCTGGGCGAAGGGTAACTGGTGCACTTCAGTAGTACTCCATCACAAATTGACAGGCAGTTGTAATTGGTTTACTTCCTTCAGATAATTGCTCATTAATATTCAATTAGCACAGCTGTACTAAACTAAAATTATGTGGATATGCGATAACGTCATCACGTTTATATATGCATAGTATATATGCATGGTAAAATGATGTTTATTTGTACTAGATCTTTCTTAATTACCTAAGGCCTAAAAAAACTTGTCTCCCAAGAAGTCCAGTGAGGCTGGGTTTAATGTGATAGTGGAGTTTCGTGCCCAAGGGAAACCAGTGTTGGTCGGTAGATTGAGTCAAATTGAATGAAACTCTCCTTTACAGCATGACTGCAGTGGTAAGACATAACTTGGAGTTATTTGATTTCAGTACTAGCCAACCTGTAGACTTGAGAATGGCTATCACTACATTTTGAATTTTTGAATTTACAATCAAAATGTCCGTTAGGAGATAGTGGATAGTGTAGCGATTTCCGTTCTCACGTCTACAGGTAGACTACAGTTAGGATAGCGGAATAGTGTAGTGGTAGCCATTCTCACGTCTACATGTAGACTACATCATGGATGTATTAGTAGTTTAAGGATAGTGGACAGTGTAGCGATAGCTGTTCTCAAGTCTATACATGTACAGGTAGGCTACTTGGCATATGACAAAGCTTTGGGTCGAGGTACAAATTCCTTGGTATTCATATTTGATTTTACTATATCACTTACCTGGAGGTTTAATCTCCTTAAAATGATGAAAATACACTATATGTCTGAACAAGAAGGTTTAAGAATCATGTCGTCCTGGTTTTAATAGTCTTTTGAAATATTATGATAAAAAAAGAATGACTTTTGAAAGTCTAAGTGAAATAAAGGTTGGGATAATTAACACATGGAAATAATTTTCTGTGTTTGCAAATTTGCTCTTTTAATTTATTTTAGTTAAATTTTTTTATATTGGTTGGACACAAGTAGAGGTGCTCGGCACCTGTTTGTTCATTCCATTCACAGGCTATCTTTTGTTGTTATAGTTGTATTTTTATTGTTTGCTAGTTGCCACTTTTTTGTAATATGTATGTTTTTCTGTCTTGTCTAGTTACATTGTTAATATTTTTTCTTTATTGTGGAAATCAATTTTTGCCTGTGATGAAGAGTAATAAATAAATAAAAAAAAAATTAAAAAAAATTTGACCTATGGTTAGTTAACCATGTCTGGTCAAAGTCCCTCAATCAGGACAAATAGTTGTTCATCCAATCAGTGAACCCCAACTGATATAGTGATGTAAACAGTGTCATTTATCCTGAGATGACAAATATACCAGATTTGTACATTACATACAACATGGAAGTATACTTCCATGATTACAAGCAGCCCCAATGAACAATTAAGTGTAGTACTAACTTTATGACGAATATCGGTTAGAATTTTGTGATTGATTAACAAAGACATGATGTTAATGACTGTGTGGGTGGCTGTGGATGAATTTTAAATTGCATTTCATGCATCTCAGGATTTCTAGAGTAATGACTTAAATTGACTATACCTGTGTGTGCAAGGTGTAAATTGTAATGATATTAGACTATACCTGGGGGTTTATATAATCACCTCAAAATGAAAACAAATGTCTCAACAAGAAAATTTAAGTGTTATAAGTCCTGGGTTTAATAGCTAGTACTAGTGTCTTTCAAAATATTATAATAATCAATGACTTTTGAAAATCTAAGTGAAATAACTGGAATTATTTACGCTTGGAAATAATTTGACTTTGATGAGTAGAGTTTGTAGATTCGTAATATAGCTGTCAAGTTAGTGTGATCATGGATCTGATGTATTATCAATAATAGATCCATGATGTGGCCTCTCTTTTACTGTCATTGTGTTCTGTGCTAAGCTTACAACTGCATGTATGTAACACATGTTTGTTATGTCAACATAGTAAAATAAAACATTTCTCCTCTTGTTATAACAAATGCCTGACGTATAGTACACACACACCCTATCACCCTATCTTTGTTCTCATAATTTAGCAATATTGAGAGAAAATCTGAGAAAATTCCTGAAAAATTACATACATCGTTTCATAATTACCAACATTAGTCCGTTAATTAATGAACAATGGATATAAACAACTTTAGATTCACCGTTAACCTCATGTACATGACTTGATTATTTCACAGTAATGTCTATCTTCAGATATCACATATTTATAACAATTATTATAATACAGAAAAGAAGACCTGGACACACCTTTTTTAGGACCAAACAGCTGAAGTTCCTGACAACACAGTATGATCACCAACACTTCTACAGTGGTGACTCATCCACAACACTCTCACTCACACAGCTATACAGTATGCATAGTTGTTAGGTAATGTTACATAATAGAACAATGTAAACAGCTCATATTGTGGTGTGCTTCAATTAATTCCACAGTATGGCCAAACCATTGTCCAGTGGAATCACCCTAGACAGCTCTTTTCTATTCATTAAATGCTTATGATTATCAATAAATAAGTATATACAGCCCTCAAAACAATTTTTTAAGTCAAGCACTGGTCTCCCTGCACCCTGGAAATATTCTGAAGGGATCAGTTCATATATAAATCTGAACCTTTTCCCCTTTCCGTGGGATATACAGTGTTCAGAATACAATCACCACAGCTAGATCAGTGAGTATAGTCTAGTCTAGTTCCTATACTGTTATGATTTACACCTCCATTCACAGTTAGTTCCTTTATAGACCATGTTGGCATCCAGACTATTATGTAACCTCTGAATAAAACTGTACAGTAATTTGCTATCAAACCATATAACTCCAGGACAATAAATGTTTGGGTGGAGTTACGAATTTGGCCAGATTTTTCCCCTTTTCATTATGGGATTATTGTTACGATCACTCCAATCATCCCTATTGTAGTCAAATGGGTTACTCTAGCACAATTTAATCCCAGACAACTATTATTAATAGTTTAATGGTATTTGGAGCAAAATAATATAACGTGATGACATATCAATGTCCCATATGAGTTATACCAGTCAAACACGGCCAGTACTAGTTGAAAATTAATGAGCAATCATCGGAATGAAGTAACCAATTACAACTGCCTGTCAGTGTGTGATAGATTACTACTAATATGCACTGTTCAGCCTTTCCCCAGCAGTCGGTTTCACTAGATTTCGAGTAAAATTTGTCTGTTTGACTATACATGGAGAGGATAGTGATGATGTGATCTAGAAAACATCGACTGGTACAGGACGTACGGGTACTAGACTATTATGGGATATAGTCTTCAGAATAATACATCAATACATGGATCAATAAGTAAACAAAAGAACTAACCTGATGACAGACAGACAATGACTTGGTATATAATTACTCCATGACAATAAACATGTGGGCAAACTTAAATTTATCAAACCAGATTTTTGACTTTCCATACACGATCTACACAGATTTAACTAAACCTGAAACACAGTGTTACAGTAGCAATATCCTACAATTGAACAATAAATGTATAGGTGACGTTGAACTTCTGATTAATATCAATTTGTACATTGATTGGAGGGGTGAGATCAATACATGTAGTTCAATGTATGAAACTAACTTCTAACTAAATTGGCCAAAATTGAAAATTGATTCTTAAAACAAGAAATGGAATAATTGAGATCAAGTCAAAAATAACAGTTGTTATTGAGTTGACTGTATTTCAACCATGTTAAACCTGGTGACTAGACTGTCTGTGTCACTTTCATTTGAACAATTTTTCATCTAGACACTCACAGTAATGTCTCCACCAAATAGATATTTTTACTTTTTAGTCATTTTTAAAAAATTATCTAATATACATTTTTTGTACATTTTTGAATTGTACTTTTTGTCTATGGATATGCTGACCCCTAATGACCTCATTTATAACATACAAAACGGTCAATTTATCTAAACATGGGTGTTCCCCAAGACTTTAAGATATATGGGCAATTTATAGCATTTGATGCCATTAGTTTTATTACCCAATGACAAGTGATCTAAATTGTTCGCATATCTGACCCATATAAATCTCCTGTAAAGTCAACAGAAGTGATCTTGAGGAATTCAAGCCCTCCCTGTGCCCTCTAACGATAGTCGAATTTTGTTGTTGTGAGTCAAAATGATAAAAACTGGCATTTCTTGTGATTCACCACATAGTAAGAGATAGAGAAACATCAAATTTCGGTGTGTCACTAGAAATTGTGTGCGTCAGTGGTGCGTCAAATTGGCTTTAGAGCGATTACTACCTTTTACTTTGTGATGTTTTCATTGACTGCAGTTACGTGTGAATTTTGAGTTCCCAATGTGTGAAACTCAGTCAATAACTCAAGACTATGTCTTGGTGTTACATCTTAAGAGAGATTCTTGAGATGTAACACTTGTACCAAGACAAGTGCCTATGCTAGTTATATAACAAAAAAATCTTCAAAGGTGTCTTGACACATGGATATATAGTCTACAATCAAGTTGTGTGGGAAGTTTTGGCTATCACCTCTTTTCACTCCTAGCATTAATTTCCCAATCCTAAAGCCACATTTATCAGTGATAATATCATGGTAATCAAATTCAGTGGAAAGCAAAATCGATTTTGTCGGATGACAACTAAAATAGGTCAAACCCCCACCCCCAAACTAAAGGAATTTATTTTTTATCCGACAATGAAATGTTGATTTCGCCCCTCAAGCCTCACCGGTCAATGTGAGGCGATCAGAAGTTGTAGAGATACACCAATCACAGTACGTTATTAATACCTCGATGACATATGAAATTTTCTTATTGGCTAGAATGGTTTTGCTACACTCAGTAAAAGGTTACGCCTAAACGATGTATTCTAATATCATGGGGGAGACTTGAAACGGGATATATATATTATGTATTCAAATTAGACAAAGTGATGTGCTCAGTATGAAGCACATGTAAACAGCTTATATGAGTTGGGCTTATTTCAATGGGCCATTTTTCAGTTGAATGCGACTATGGTGTTGGGTCGCGTTGACTTCCCTATCACTGCTGTCATGTCATTTTGCTTTGAACAATTTCCCAACTAGACACCAAAAAAATGTCTCCACCAAATACCAAGGCAATCGGTCTGGCATTTTTTGAGTTTAAGTTGTCCACACACATGTACATATAGACAGACAGACAGACAGACAGACAGACACTGCTCGATGCATACTGAACCTTATCAGTTCAGTTGTGCTAAAAATTTGGATGTTAAATGAGAAGAGACGTGTTTGTTTCATTTACTTTCACAAGTTGTAATGATGTCAACACCATACTGATAAGTGAAAGTAAATGAAAGCAACACATTTTGTTTAGTTTAACATCCAAGTTTTTACTAATCATAATGAATTGAATCCTTTCACTTTCAAATCTAAATTCTAGTAGCGGGAAGTAAGGAGTTTTGACAAATTTTAAGTGTCGCCAACATCATCAGTTATGGTTTTCTACAGTTCTTACAATTATACAAGATTTAGAAAAAGGTTAAACATTTATTTATTCTATATCACTAAAATAAATTTGCTTGTAAGATTTTCACAAAGTTGATTGTTTTAAAGGGTGTTTTTAGAGTGGAAATTCAAAGAGATTCACTATCGAGTTTCCCCAAGTATAATATACCCAGTGTTCCCACAGATATTATCACTATCGCCTTCAAAATAATCCAATATTATTGTACAATATAGTCATCCAAGGGATGTGATAGTTTGCCAGTTTTCTCCATAAAGCGGAATCATAATGGAAGGATTTATCCAAACCATATTGGTAAACACAGGAAGTGAATGGTATCATGTGACAGTCATGTGACAGCACATGATATAAATAGAATTACAATATTACATAGATTGAAACTAATGATGTCAATATTAGGTTTCTCCCTGTGAAAAAATTATGCAATTGTGTTGTCTTCATAATGATCCATATTATTTGTTAATGTTTATGAAGGATTCTATTAATCACAACCAAGTGTTTATTTTCCAACAACTGCTATCACACTTAATATCAAACTTTACAAAATGTAAGATCTGCGTTCAGAAATTCCAACAACTGATATCACACTTTAAGATGTGCTACTTAGTAGTTGATAGGGTACTTGTCACAATGGATATATTCAGATTGAATATCACAATCACAGCTATCTGTATTACAACTAAAATGTTGAATCTCAGTCTTTAATAGGAAAAACAACAAGTTGTCAGGAAAGGCAAGGTGTAAGGGTGGCAAGGTTTTGGACCTGGCCCATACTAAGGGGATTGGACTGACCCATACTAAAGGGGGGGGGGGGCATGCAGGAGCTGGGCCTAATCTTTTGTAGCGGGTGACTCTGAGCCAAAGTAGGAGCTGGGCCTGGTCAAAAGTAGTTTGTTATTCAGTCATTAAATATCACTTCATTGAAAATGAATCTCTAGACATAGTTAGTCATGTGTAAACCAGAGACTTGGTTATTTGGCTTGACAATTTTGATCCATTCACCAGAAAAGTCAATATGTTGTACTAGATCCTAGGATGCAGTTACTCTTTGGGTTAGTATATGTATAGGTGTGTGTGTTAAATATGCCAGTGCGTGCATGCGTGGTGTGTGCATGCATGTGTGTGTGTGTGTGTGTGTGTGTGCACATCCATATGTATCTGTATGAGTACACATGAATGTATGTGTGTGTAGACAGTGTGCATGTGTATATATGTGTGCATACATGTGAATGTGTACATGTCTTATTTAACATGAATGTGTGTGCGCCAGCATACCTACATCATT
Organism: Glandiceps talaboti; assembly: GCF_964340395.1. Lineage (NCBI taxonomy): Eukaryota > Metazoa > Hemichordata > Enteropneusta > Spengelidae > Glandiceps > Glandiceps talaboti. The sequence goes on from NC_135570.1 coordinate 15,160,420, forward strand.
ACTTGTGTGTGTAATGGCAAGTAATCCGACCCTCATTTCCTATACATTCATTCAATCATGACTTCCCTTCAGAAACTCACAACAAATACACCCACTAAAAATAACACTAACTGATGCTATCAAAGTTAATCTATACCTTCTAATGCATAAAGAAATCAATACTCTGATTTAATACATACATTATATAATATATGATTAAAGTATTCATACTTCATTTGAGTACTGGTTACACGGTGGGTTTCTTCAGTATACTCATTAATTTATTTATTACTCTCGGGACAATACTAGGAGGTCCATTTGACTGGCATGTAATGAAGACTTACTAGAACTTGTCATTTAAATAAAAATTTGTAATTATAGTACTTTTGTGTCAGGAATAGATTTTTGTATGTCTGAATAAACATGTAGTTGACAATTATACCATGCATGATCCAAGTTCAACAAAAAATATGGAATATATACTCTGGTCATTCTACATCACGTGTCTATTTTGTAATATTATTCAAAATGCTCAAAATTGCCATTATTTTCCCTGATTATTTTTTCATATTACTGGTGCTGGTATGTTATTCTCTAATAATTTTCTTTATTCATCCACAAAATACTTGTGACCTAAGGGTTGTCACAACTCGTCTAGCAACTCGTAGTGACAAGGACCCCTTTGGTCACTCACATTTTCGTTGTCTGCCAACAAAGAATACTGGGGACTAATATTTCAAATATATATTTTCAGTTCATTTCAAGCTAGTTTATACAATATTCACACAATGGGAATCAACTGTTTGCAACAAGATCCCAGGTCATTTTCAGTTTTTCCGTGTATAACCAGTGTGTCTGTATCAGCTGATATGTATGACACAATCTGATTGGGTGAAGTGTTTTACTAAGAGACCATATAAATGACACAATCTGATTGGTAGTAGTGTTTTACTAAGACTGTATAAATGGCACAATCTGATTGGTTGTTGTGTTTTACTAAGAGATTGTCAAAAATAATGCTTTTGTATCTGAATGAAATAAACCATATCATCTTGGTGGCTTATATATGTGTCTTACATGATTGAAACCATGGCGTCTTGGTGGCTATGCTTAGGCCTGTGGTTTCTACAACAATGAGTAAATTAATGCAAAAAGATTTCAAAGTTTACAGTGTTTGCTTTTGCCAGCACTTTGGATTAGCATTAGTTTACATGTGTGAAATCTGATGGCTTGCCAGAGCAAGAGAAAAAAAATTGGGCCAGAACAAAAGAATAATCACATATGCATTAAATCTTTTTAAAATAACACTAATGTGAGAACTTGGGATTCAAACATAGACCTTTAAGTTAAACCAATGGGGCTCATACCTCTATTCATGACTTTCATAGAGGCATCAAACCAGTAATAATTAGTCTATATCAGTTAATCAGAAAAAATCACTTGTTACTAGTAAAAGTTTAATATGTTTTTCACATTTACAATACAAATAAAAATTAAAAAAAATTGCAAGTTACTGTATTTTTGGATTTTAAGTTTCAGAACGGATGAGTTGTCTATTTTTCAGATTCTGAGTAATAGTATGTACCACGTACTTCCTGTGTACAGTTTAAATACTATTCCACAATGTTATCGCAAGGGGCAAGTGCCGTTATCACAATTAAACCGCAAAGTCAAATTCCTTCCTTTTTAATGACTGACTGACTGAATGAACGACGGAATGACTGAGTGACTTAACAAACAAAATCAAAAACTGTCGCTCCACCCAATTCACAGTACGATTAATGCGATGACGGTGATATTGAATCACATCTCCACGTGTCTATTCATCATGTACAATAGCCGTACGCACGCATACAGGCTAAGCGTACGCGTGGTACCAAACGTCATCCGGCGTGTTACACTTGTTGTAGATGAGACTTTGTACTATGTATATAATATGGCATATACACTATCTATCTTGATTAATGTAACTAAGAATATTGAATGTTATGAAAAATCACTTTCTTTACCAATAATTTGTCTGAAAATTGTATAACATCAATTAACAGAAAATATTTTTGTGTGGAAAACTTCCAACCACTGACAACCTTAGATGAATACGTTCATATATCGTACGGTTGAAAATATCAAAATATAGTGTCTTTTCTTTTCTTTTCTACAATCAAGCCAATAACCATACTGTGTACATAAAACGGATAGCCATCGGCTTCTTTGAGTAACACCGGCAAGATTGTCTCTTGGGTACGAGTGTCGCATGGCATCGCTCGTGATCATACCTCAATTCAACTGACAACGCGTCAACACTGACACAGAGTAGAATGACGTGACGTTGACACGGACACCACTCTGCTGACACCGAAATCAAAATAACTAAAAACAATATTATTTAAACTTACCGTATGATAACGTCCTTACATCATTTAGTCACAGCGTGGACATACATCTTAGAAGTTTGAGTAAATACTACGAGCACACTTTTAACACTGTCTCGTACACATAGGTAGTACTGCAGTGACTTGTTAGAGTTTGTACTCATCCGTCTGCTGTTTCGTGAAGCCTCGATCCAGCCTCGCACACAGACCCTCTATGTAAACAATAAAATCTACATAGGGGCCCTCTAGCAAAGAATTGGATGTAATAATACCAGTATGTGATGTAAAGTAGATAAACATATATTTTCGACAAAAAATTAATATTCTTTCAGTGTTTTAAAGGAGACAGTAATTGTATTGTATATTTTATTATTAGGATGATCGTCTGGTGTTTACTCACTCCAACTTTTCTGTTGAGTGGTTTGTATTTGTTATTTTTCATGGGTTCATACACTGGGAGCCCAGCAACCATGTTACAAACAAACAAACAAACAAACAAACAAACAAACAAACAAACAAACAAACAAACAAACAAACAAACACACACACACACACATACATACATACATACATACATACATACATACATACATACACAAACAAACAAACAAACAAACAAACAAACAAACAAAAACAAAAACAAAAAAATACACAGACAGACAGACAGACAGACAGACAGACAGACATACACACACACACACACATACATACATACATACATACATACATACATACATACATACATACATACATACATACATACATACATACATACATACATACATATATACATACGTTGCTGTATAATATTGTGACAGTGTCTGTTTCATTCGGTGTAGCATTAAAAAAAACAAAGCGAGCAGCTCGTGTGTGGACAATTATTTAAGAATAAAATTATTTATCTACATGTATAGCTGTATATAGCCCCAATACACAACATTAATTGAAAATGAAAATGACACAATAACTTATTAGGTCCTTCGATGAGTTGATCTTGACTATGTACTTTCTCTCTCAAGGTGACACTCCTAGATAATTGTGATATCATTGATATTAACGAAGATGTTAATGTCACGTGTACGACTTTCTCTGTGAATGAATGAATGGAAGTGATACGATTAGTTAGATGCTGTGTGTGGATTTGATTAAAAATACAAAGAATTTGGAATTATCCCCTGTTCTGAATTTCACCATTTTGACTTATCGAGGAATGTTTGTTTCCCGGAACGTGTTTCCAATCCTACGCCGGCGCGGCATGCGGGATCGGGAGCGAAATGGAGCGAGATAGACAGAGTACGAGATAGATAGAATATATTGAAGCCCGCCCTCTTGCGGTCACAAGGTGGAGCAAAACTTTATCATACATACCAACCATCAGGCTCTGGTTGCTAATCAAAATAAGCCAATCTTATGATAATTCGTTTATATTTTTATTTCATCTTAGGTCCATGGGCCATTGAACATAACTGTCAACTTATTGGATCCTTAAAGACAAGTAAATTACATTCAAGTTCACAACACGGTTACAGCAGATCTAGAACCATGAAACAGATACCATGAGATACTAAAACACTCGTCGGAAACACGCGTCGGAAAGTTATCCGAACGCATAAAATCGCAGCGCCATCGTGAAGAGAGAGATTTAACGCTCAATAATTACATCATAGAATGATCAAGGTCCGTAATAGACAGATCGCCCCCCCCCCCCTACCCAGTAGAAGAGCACCCCCACCCCCGCGCGGTTAGAGGCTGGGTAACCAAGACTACCGCTTAATAAGTGTGTTCACTTTTATCATATATCTACAAGCAGCAAAGATAGATTTTTCTGGCATGGTTAAATGCGTTATGACGTGTTACTTGTACATAATGTCGTCAAAAGAGAAGACAGATGTGCAAGTAGATAATCAGGTCATTGACCCTTGTGGCAAGATTTCTGTTATTCGTCTAATACAGTTAAAACGATGTAGGTTTGGTGTTTCACTCAGTAACATGACATTTATAATTTAATACACACCATCATACAACTTCTAATGCAAAAGAAACAATTACATACTAGGTGTCATGCACAGTGGGGATGTAGAAGTAGTCAAGTTGAAATGTTGATTATCAGTTAGAAAATAATATATAATGTTTTTCATTACATGATAAGCCTGTTTTTACTGCAGTGTGAAAGAATAGCAATGCTTATCCGTTTTCAATGTACAATAGTTTATTGTATATTTTGTAAATCATTCTGGGATTAAAAGAAAACATAGAATTTAGACTATAACTGATTTTAAACGAGAGGAAAATAATGCAATTGCTGAAATACAACTAAAAATGTTTTCTTGTTTCCCGGATTGTAAAAACTGCGACGTTAACATAGAGATATGGAGAACTAGAACCCCTTGCAATTGATAGATTATTTACATCATTTCCTGTCTAACTACGCGTATTCTATATTTCAGGCGTGTTCTGTTGTGTTCTTTTGTGTTCTTTTGGGAAGTTTAGAACTTTTCACACGTTGTCATTCTATTCCATAACATTCAGATATAGTCAGGTGTTTACCAACTATGTCTTGCCTTATACATTGAAAACGAATTTTTATTCGAAACGTCGGATTACATCTATTTATTCGGACTGTCTCACTCGTTCTTTACGCATTTCACGTCCAGAGACCACAGGGGCATGTATTATTGCTTAGATTGCTGTTTTCTTTGGAAAGTATCGTACGAATTCTGCTACCACAAATGTATCAATCTCTATACTACGACGAAAGATATATTCTTCAGGAATATATAATCAAAAGATTGTTATATTTAGTCTGTAGATCTGGAAAACAACAATCTATGAAATATTACACGCCCCTGTGCCAGAGACTACGAGATGCATTAACTATATCTCAACAAGAACTGTATGTTTACCTCCAATCCCATAAGGTTGGTTATATGATTTTATTGAGGACATGAGGGAGCTCAAGGTTATAGAGTGATATGCCATTTGGAAGTTTTAGTTTGACTACTACTAGTTGAATTTGACTGAAATCTGCTAGGATGGGTGTGTCAATCTGAAGACATATTGACACAACTGACCTTAGCAATCACGACCACGCCTTGACAATAACCAAAAGCCATTCTATTTTGCAAAGATAACATTATTGAGTAGGTACACATTAAGTATAAGTACATCTGATTAGTCTGGGACAATTTGCAGTTTAAAGCTTTGTCATAAACTGTCAGATTTATGCCGCTCCGCCCTCGTCGGCATCACAGAGGATTGTTATATTTCGTAGATTGTTGTTTTCTTATTGTTTAGAATGTCGTTTTCTTAGGAAAATATCGTACGAATCTTGCTGCTACAAATGTATCAATCTTTATACTACAAAGAAATATTAGTCTCTTCCCCTTACATGTAGGAATATGTACTAATCAAAAAGTTGTTATATTTAGTAGACCTGGAAAACTACAATTTATGAAATACTAGTATTACACGCCCCTGTGGTCGGCATGCTCCCAGGCTGTCCGATGTGTGAGGGCGTACGTTAATACAAAGGAATGGAACATGTGTGAAATAGAAATGTAATTCCGTGACTTATAGAAGTCAGTCAAGTCGGAAAAATGGTTATTGGGTGCGATCTAAAACTATCATTGTTGAGTTTCCCTGCAAAACTTTGAAACGTATTTGAAACTCACATCAGATTGACATTCTACTTCATTTACTTCTAAGAGCGCCACTGGCGGTCAACGTGTATAGCTTTTTTTCTTTCCAAGAAGTGAACTAACTATCAAGGTATGAAAAAGATATAAAATGTAGATATACAAAGTAGTAGTGTGGATGCTACTGGTCGAGTATAAATTGATCTTGAATGATGCATTAGTTGAGAGGCCAGGATGCTCTGTGTGAATGTCACATACATGCCCAGTTTAGAAGTTTAGTACTCCCAGAGTCCCCTATGTGTGAATGTCATATGTGCAATTTAAGATGCCAGTATTCCCATAGTCCTTAGCTTTGTGTGTAAACAGTCCCAGTTTAGAGGCCAACACTTCCAGAGTATTTGGTGTGTAAATACGACATGCCCGGTTTACAAGCTAATACTCCCAGAGTCCTTTCTCTGTAAACAGTCCCAGTTTAGAAGCCAAGACTCCCAGGTTAAAGGCCAAGACTCCCATAGTCCTTTGTGTTTGACCATGCCCGGTTCAGAGGCCAATACTCCCAGAGTCCTATGCGTTTGAACAGTTAAAGGTTAGATGCACGTTTTCCCATAGTCCTTCATGTTTGGGCATGCCAGTTTAGAGGCAGTTTAGGCCAATAGTCCCAGAGTCCGTTGTGCATGTACAATCGTCGGTTAGAGACCAAAACTCCCAGAGTCCTTTGCATGTAGACATTCCTGGTTAGCTATGACCCATAGCGGTGAGATTCTTGTGTTTCTCACTAACATTGATTATAGACACAGATAATCATCTGCACTTACGAGGGGCATCTTCAACCATGGATATATTAGTGAGATAATACATCCATGCTTGAACATTCATTCTCATACACTCATGACAGATATATAACTAAATGTCTTTGGGACTGCTCTCCTCAGGATTACACACAATGACATCTTCAGGAACATTGTCAATATGGAGTCATTCTTTGCCACTGGGTGCTGGGAGTTAGGGAGGGACGCAACTGGTTGCAAAGGGTCAAGGATACCAGAGGAGGGGGAGGGGAGGGGATTAGGGCAGACAGATGAATGTCAGTCATTAACAAGTCAGTTGCATTCTGACAAGTATTAGAGTGGAAAACACACTAACTGTATCACACACTGCTCTTTACTCTGCACACTTAAAGACACAACACACTTGAAATGCATTTATTGAAAGTTTAATATATATAACACATCCATATGTATGTCAACATAGTGTATACCTGTGTTTGACATACTAATAAAGATGTAGAACCACTGCATTGTAGTATCAAAGTGTAATGTTCACTCCTTGATGTCTTGAACGCCTTGTCAAGTTTACCAGTGTACTGCAATAATATATTTCAACTCATAGCTAAACGTAGCTAGCCCTCGGGCTTACTAGAATAAGCATATTGTATTGCAGGTATATATGGGTGTATCAAAACAGCATCTGCTAGTAAAAAGTGCTACTAGCAGTTTCAACAAAACACTGTTTGCGACATGTAGCACTTCGATTCTGCTATACCTGTAGCACTTGCATTCTGCGACCACTATAGCACTCTGACTCTGCGACTCATAACACTTTGATTCTGCGATTGCTAGCAAATGAAGCACTTTCAGCGATTCTTGCATCGATGGTCGAACAGCGATAATGTAGCTGCATGTATGCGCCGAACTATGACGACAGCACCCGTGACCCGGTAGCTACCGATCCACGGTAAATTATGATCGACACTCTCCTGACGCATGTGAAAGTAAGCCTAATCGATGTTTCAGTTTACTTTGTCATTGATGTCAATAAAGTTTTTGCTCACATTGGTGTTTTATTGTATTGGCGGCAAAACAGACAACATTTCATGTCACCTTGTAGAATGTTTGCGTGGAGAGAGGCGACGGCTGTGACCTTGATCCCCTGCCGTCGACAACGTGCGAATCACAAAATACTAAGTAAACAATCGGCTGCGGTGGTTCATTCTCACCTCGTCCATGACAATGCAGTACACGTACTCGGGTTTTTTCATCGAACAAATATGTTTATACAGATGTTGGAGGAGGAGTTCATGATTATTATTATCACTTTGTTTTGACTAACAGCCATGCTTTTACATGCGTTCTTATCTATGACAGTATCGTAGAATTCATAGTCCAAATTTGTAAAGTAATACGACGTAACAGCTCTAAGTTTTTAATTTAAAAATACAAATTCACATCTATTTTATATTTATGTGTTAACTTCAATGACAAAGGAAAAATATTGTTACCGGTCTCAAATGTTTTTGGAGGACGTTGATGAATTTAGCTGACGCACCACGGACTAAAAATTAACATGTGCTGCATGCAGACGATTGCGTCCTTGAAATCACGGTCCGTGTTGAAATGCACGTCTTGTGAAGAAAACATTGTATCAAACATTAAACGTTTGTTTAAAAAGTTGCAATCCTTTTCGTTGCCTTTGCCGATGTAAATAAGGCCAGCTTGCCGAAAGGGAACATGTTGTTAAGAACTATGAAACTTGTGAATTGGTGACGTCAGATGACTTGAATAAATTATGATGATATTAGCTGATGTGACAATGGCTATTCCTTTTTGAGAATGCGTGACAACGATTGACTGATAGACTCTCTGTGGAAACATGCCGACATAACTTTTCCGCGTAAAATACACCGAAATAGGGTATTCTTTTATACATGCCATACGTCACCTTAAAACGGTTATCTGAAGTTGTTATTTTTTCTGATAGAAATTCTTTCGATCGACATCTCTGGTATTTTCGGAGAATTTTTACTGATTGTCAGATTTGTAGGAGCAGTCGTACGGGCGGACGGACAATGAATTACATATTTGTGAGTGATTGTTAATAATAGGCACCATCCTACCAGTGTGAAACATACTATCTAGGAAAGGGGTGTGATGGCGCTCGGTGTGTCCTACCACTACATGTATTCCCTGCATGTATTACCATAGACCCTATGGTATTACGAAGTGTTGGCGGCCATAACCACTAATCTCATTAGGGAGCGTGTGTGTAAACTTCAACATAGTCGAAAACAGTTAGAACTGTTTAGCTGGTTTTTTACAGCTGTGGACGTACTCGTTATTGCACCCACGAGATTGTTTTCGGCCAAGATACATGTAATGTTTGGTGAGATGAGATGTGTCTGCTGGGTGATGAGATCGCGAACCGTTCGGTTAGTTACAGCAACACAGTTGTGTGGTTAACGCTATGAGTTCAATAACGCCGTCAATTAGCACCAAGATAAATGATATTGTCTTTATACCCAACTTTACCGTCTTTTGATGTTACATTGCGGATTGACTGTCAGCAGATCCTTGACAAATGACATATCATAAAGCAGTAAAAGTGTGAACTGGTACCGCTCTTTACGTCACCGACGACTTTACGCGGCGATCCGCCACTTGCTGCCCGGCGGATCGATCAGTTTAGCAAAGGCGACATTAACACTTTCTCACACTGTTCTTCGACTTTAAAAGCCATGGAAACTTCTTTCGACCACATCATTATCAATATAAAATTCGTAGTCGACACATCGAGAAGACTGTATACCAGCAAAATGTCATTCCTCTTGAAGAAGCAGGCTGAAAGTTGGCTTCTTTTAAAGAAGCAGATCGATATGTTCGTAAAAAAGACTAACTTAGAAGTTGGAGTGGTCGTATCGTTTTACGACAAAGTGTTAGCGAAACGCAAGTTTATCGTCCACGGTACTGATTGCATGCAGCAGTCACTTCAAGAAAAACTTCCAGATATGGTTATACCACCCGTTACATCCACTCGGTATCAACGTACAGCCACTGATGAGACAGATAGTTCAGATGTCGGCGGAGCCACAGACAACTCAACGTCCGTACCAATCCCAGACCTACCAGACATCCGTGACTCACCACAAGGCTGCCTGAGCAAGCTTACGTTTGCCGAACTCAGACATCTGATTCCAACCATCGTGAAGACTAGCGTCGGTCGAAACCAGGCGTTATGGGGTAATCAAGACAAAGCTCCCATGTGGTGGCCTGTAGATGTGCCCTACTGCAACCCATGCAAACGTCCGAAAGAGGTAGACGGCTGGACAGAACTCTTGAGGAGAGCTGCAAAGGCTTGTTACGTGTACTACCAACGAGAAGATTTGACAGGTAGGTGCAACGTCATAACCTGTTTTCAAAACTAGAGTTGATATAGTATTCATATAAGGCGACTTTCATCTCAGCGAGTTTATGCTGTGCCTTTATCATTGAGTAGTATACTCAGTACTTGTTTTGATTAGTTGAAATTTTATCGCCGCCTTCCCACGCGATCACTCCGAACAAAACAAACGTCACAACATGATGAATAGAGGTAAATAAGGACATCTAGCCGCTTTCACCACATCTGATTTTAATCAGATTGAGGGCGAGGGGTGATTCAATATCAATTACCTAAAATGTGGTAGTAGTGCACATTTTTTCTGTTCATTGTCCTACTTATGCTGAGCTGTATGTGTCAGTAAATAAACAAGGCATGTTTGTTTTATTAATATTTTATTACTCCATATTTCGGCTTGGTTTGTGACATTTGAATGTATGTATTAGCAAGTATTATGAAGATAATTTATTTTCCAATCAAATGATACCTCACTTGTCAAAAATGGGTAACTCTAAGTATTTTTATAACTATTTGATTACATAACACTCAGTCTCACTTTATTCAAATTATTGTCAGTGAGGGGCTCGGAGGAAGAACAATCTCATGAGGCCATGAGTGGTGAAAGAGTTAACAGTCTTCACCCCCAAGAGTAAGTGATACTAGAAAATATTTGAAACATTAATGAATCTTTCTTTTTTTTTTCACACAGGAGACAATACAGCAGAGCAACCTCAGTTATCTGAAGAGAACCCCACATTTACTAATGGTAAGTCAACTTCTATTATCATATTTATTATCAGATTTGTGGGTAATCATGTATATGTGGTGTTGGGTCAAAAACTACCCACTTGTTTCATATACTATTCCCCCCCCCCCTTTTTTTTTTTTAAATTTCTTTGATATTTCATGTACATCCAACTTGTTCTTGGATTTTTTTAAGTTACTTTTTTTTTGGAAATGGCAAGTTGTCTGTGTCTTATTATGGGTACACATGTCACAATTTTTTTTTTATTCCATCATGAACACTTTTACCTAGTCCCTCTGAGTTAAATTTCACAACCAGGACAGTTAAAATAGGGTGTTCTGTAAATCATTTTAATTGAAAGTAGACTGTAATTGCAGTTATGTGTACATATTACTTTTACACCATAATGCGATTATGACCATAATCACTCTGCACCTTTGTAGGATGACTGTATGCTACAACTTACAAACATCTGTTTGGATAGCAAGCTGATGTACACATTATTGTTACAATTTAAAATGCCAAAACACAGATGAACATTTACATCTATAATATAAAATAACTTTGATGAATAACCATCTGAAATATATATATTAGTAAAAAAGTTAGGTAATTTTGATATGTATTTGAAAAATGTACAAGACAACTCCCAGATTTTGAATATGAATAGGATAAAGTTTCTTCAGGGATATTTGGACAAAGGTTGAATATTTAATTTCGAAGGCACGTTTCCCTGAAGATAAACATACAATGTTAAAGCATGGATAATTTATTGTATATTAAAGCAATACAATATCTGCCTTGTTAACTGTTCAAATTCTTGTTTATTTCTCTAGCTGCTACACCAGAAGATATACAATTCCATCCTGAAATACCTGCCCTCCAGCAGATAGTTTACAATTATACCACACTGAATCAAAATGATCTTGGTAAGTAACAACATAAAATTCTGATATTAACCGTGAAAATATATATTGGTGACTTGTCAAAGGCTAACATACAGTAAGCGTGTAATTGTTATTGAAAGACACTAAGAATAAATTCAGAAATACATGGGTACATAGAAAACCATATGTTCATACATACAGATGGTAGAAGTCAACTTCTATCTACTGAAATTGTTAAATTTGCTGTGTACCTTCTAATCGATACTTTAGATATTCAGTCAAGACAGTGCAAAAAACACACCAATATACACATATTATAATGAGTTCAAGACCAGTTGCATGGAATCTACAAGTAGGGTTTGTAAACAGAAAATGCTAAGCAGCAAAGTCCTATTTGCATCAGAATACATTGAGTTTGTCATAACGTAACAAATGTCTAGTTAGCCTCAGAATTGTACAATATTAATCCACATTTATTCATTTTGTCTCTTTTCACCAGAACTTTTAAATATGCATTCTACACCGGAAACACTACATGTCCTACCATCAGCCATGGAAATATCAACAATACCGAGTTTTGAAGACAGTACTCTCCACACCAATGACTCACTGTCTTTTCATGACACATTCCAAGTAACTGAGGAAGCCTCCTTGCAAGACCAAACCCAGTCTGATGACCAGTTTGGCATGCACAGCCACGACCTATCTGAGCACACAGTATCATATGCCATTCAGTCCCCAAGCCAACCTATGCAGTCATCATCATCCATGCTTGTCAGGAGGAGTCAAAGAAAAAGCAAGAAAACAACAAGAGCTCTAGAGTATGTGATGCAGATAGCACGCCGAAGAAGATGAAAGGAACTGTAAAACATTGAACATCTAACTGATCCACTAATTCTTTGTCCAATTGTAACACTCATTAAGTTTCTATCAATTTCTTTGACAAACCAGTATTTATCTTATTTTGATAGACATTACTAAAATTGCCATTCTGCATTAAATTTTATAATAGTGTAGTAGTCTTGTCAAATATTCCATACTGAGGTGGCAACTCCTTCCTTTTGATTGTTTTCACTGTTTATGACAGCAGAGCACCTTTCACTTTTTTATTAGCAAGACCAAGGAAGAGGGCTGCATGAAAGATAAAATTGTCAGGTAGCATGTACGATAGTTGTGCCTTGATTCTTGATATGGAAGTGTTCGTCTGTTCGCAGATTTGACTGTTCAGATTTGTTATCTCTCTGTTTCCTTTGTACCTGTCCATGTTATAACCAGTTGAACATCTGTTGGAAAGACATAAAACAGCCATTTAGATCAATGAATGTATTTTTCACTATGTTACTACAAGATGATGACTACAGTGTTCACAAAATCGTATAAAATTGACACAATTGACTTTATACTGTACTCTATATAAATTATGTCAAGAAGTTTTTCCATTCTTTTCACAGTTAAAGTCTGTAACATGGTTTGTAAATTTGAATAAACTTGCTATTTTTGGTCATTAATGAAATATACTGCGTCACTATTGGTGTGATTCCATCTTGTTCCTAGAATGTGTTGTAAAAAGGTATTTGCTGACCTGACTTTTAAAACTATTCATCCTCAACATTTTGGCATGTTCAAGAACTGCTAAAATTTGCAAATCACTTTACAAAAAAAATCCCAACTTAACACTCCTGTTTCCTTAATATTTTGAGCATATCTTCACTCACAAAAATATGGTCAGATCCAAACCCACCTACATGTATTTTGTATTGAAAGGCATTTCACAGTAAGTACATCCTTTTATTATAGGCCTAAAAATACTTGGCACTTACCCTGTGTGATTACACCAATGAAGCCTGTCCACCAGGAACATTGTATGCTTGAAGAACTCAGGCTCTCTGCAAGAAGAAAACAAAAAAGATACAAAAGATGATTATCACAAATGACTTGTTAACATGTACATCTGAGGACTTGCTGGTATCTCAGAGAGATTAAGCTGAAAGCAATCCATGGGACATAGTAAACAAACTATCAACATAGGTATCAAACACATGCGTATGATGGAGGTAGACATTAAATAATATTGTACAAACTTAGACTACTAGTGGCACTAGCCATATAGATGTACTCACCTATTCAGGCAGTATTGATTAAGCTTACAAGCATTGTCGTAGATTATGATGTTTGGTGCCTTTCGGAAACGCTGCTTTATGATTTGGAATGGTAATGCAGGAGACTCGTGGTATTTCATGACTTGAAACCCAAGACAGACTTTGTGTTTGCAGTACATTGTAAAGAGACCAGGAGAGAGAGTTGGGTGCCCCTTGGAGAACTTATTGCAGGTATCTGGGCCCCTACAGGCAACACTCTCTCTTCTGCAGTCACATTGATAATTTCCAGCTCTGATAGTAAAAATGAAGAATTATTATAATAAGTGTTAAGTATTATGAATTGACAGTATGTTGAATATATTAGGAGTGTTAAACTTAATCACTTTATTCAGCATGTGTTTCTTTGCAAATGCAATTTGATTACTGGTATTTTCCATCATCAGTGTTCAATAAAGCTATGTACATGTAATATATTCAGTGAGAATGTGACAAAACTACATCTCAACAACAGCAAAAATATTGATTTTTTTGAAAGTGAAAACATACACAAAAATGAAGAAGAACTGATAAGACTAAGTATAGAAATAACTGACTAAGGACAATAGACTTGCACCAGTCCCTTGGGTGATTTTTTTTCACGAGTCAATGAGAAATAAGTTATGAGTGAAAAAGAGTGAGATTCTTAAAACTGCTTAACAATGAGCTTTAGACTTACCCATGTATTTTTGGCATATTAGGAAAAAAATCCAATGACTTGAACAGGTCTGCCTGGTTTGGGTTGAGGTAATGGTGACTGTCTGCTGTCATAGGTGCTTGTAACTTAGAGCGCTTTAGAATTTCTTGGAGCAGATACCGAACATCATGTGGTAATCTTCCATTGCTGGAGATTGCCTCGATAAAGTTGCAAATGATGGGTGCATCCTTCTTCAGTAATTGCAGTTTATCACGGTGCTGGCTGTGGAATACATTAAGTCCTTTGATAAATATTTCTTTCAGGATATGCCGGGTTCTTACTGCATCACTACTTTGGAGTAGGGAAGAGGTCGGTGAGTTTCGGGAAAGATCTTGTAGGAAACTGTGATAACTTTCTGGAGCAAGGAGTTGTGTTCCATCAATGCTGATTCGCTGTAAAATGTTGACTAGAGATGACAGGTGGTTGTGTTTCCTTAAAAGACTGATGAGACGTTCATATTGTTCTGGTGATAGTGATACAGGGGGCAGATTGTGCTGATTCTTGTGGTCTGGGTTCATTCCTGCAAATTGTAACAGAAGTTTCCTTGCTTGAGGATTTGGAATGAACACCCTGTCTGCATGTTTTGTACCAATGATGGGTGGCAGGTGACTAACTTCTTCATCTTCACTGAAGCATTGTAGTAGTTCTTTCTGCAGACCGATGCCAGTCCCATCACAAACAATAGTGTCTGGAATTGTCCCACATAGATTGCAGTTGAATACTTCATTGAAGTCCAAGTCCAACAGTCTAGCATATCCATTCCATGCTGTTCGCAATTTATGTAATGGTAAATGTGAAGTGGATGATAGTGTTGAATGTTTCTGTGCATATGCCCTGTAACAGCAAACACAAGAAAATGTTTTGTCAGGGTTCTCAAGTCATCTTACAAATTGAAGTTACCATTTGGGAATGTAAATAAAATTGCTTGTGGGACAGGATTCTTGTTACAGTTCTAACTGTTTGTACAAGTATCTAAAACTTTTGCAAGTTTACCATATGGGAAACAGTCAAGTTAAAACCGACTCAAAATAAAGCTATGCATTTTTTTGTGGCGATGATAAATTGGGCATTTTCAGTAACTGTATTTATGAATATGTAGGAGCTTCAGTGAGGTGGTCACTATACTAATATATAGACAGGTTGGCTGTTATATGAAGGTGGTCTTTAACACAGGTTTGTAGTCAACTCAAAGAAAGCAAACACTTGCATACCTGTGAAACGCTGCAAGGGGATTCCTTCCTTCTAACATAAGATGCAAATAGCTGTGTAGTAACCCGTAGTGTATCATATCATGGTTGTTTAAATTGAATAGCAAGTCATCCTTTCCATCATAAGAAAGACGGCAACCACATTGCCCATTACTTGGTCTGTAGTAAACTGAAAGAAAAATTAGTAAAAGTCACAAAGTGCAAAACCAAAGAAATTTTCTTTAGTTTGAATAATTTTCATTCCAACAAATGCTAAAGAAACTCCCCCTCAAAAGTTAGCAGAGAATACCAGGACAACATGTTTACACAACTAAAAACACACTATCTCCATTGTTAAAAAATGGTAACTTACCTTTGAATTTTTCATGGACATCATCTACGCTGACTGTACTGATAGTGCTGTTTTCTTTGTAGATGACAGCATCACCAATATACCAGTCATTCTGAACTGGGTCGTCATCATTCCAAGTATTACCATGTCTGCATACACTTAGTGGTTCATCTGATTCTGGTATGGAAGGGACCAGGTGCCTTGGCAAGGGGAGTTGCCCTGACTCTTGTTTGTCATACACATCCTTCAGTTCAGATGTTAGTGGATAGGGTATCTTTTTATATGACACATATGAGAAGTGACTTGTCCTTGGATGATCCCTCTCACTTTCTGGTGTAGGTTTGTCAGTCTCTTCCAACCATTCTTTATACATTTTGACATATTCACAGGTCCTAGTACCATAATTACAAGTCATACATGCTAGTTTCTTGCCACCCACTGTCTTCTTAAGGTGCACTAAATGAACTTCTTCCATTGTAACAGCTGCTAAGAGAGGGGTGTCTTGTAGCAGTTCAACCACAACATGTGAGGTATCTGTAAACAATAATCATTAGAAGTCAATCACAGGTCTTGTCCAGTACAGGTAATACAGGACAAACTCAAGTTTCACCTATACATGGACTAGAAAAAAACCCCAGCAAAGAACAGGCTTAATAGAGGAAAACTGTCATGTTATACTTGGTTTTATATTTCACTATATTTATGTATTTATACAGTAAAGTTCACCATAATTCACTAAATTCATTACCATGCCTGGAATTATTTAGTAAAAATGTAACAGTAGGATCTATTTTCTCAAAGGAGCATCACAGTATATGAAATCAAAAATTTGTGTCGGAAACATCAAGATAATAGAAATAAATTCCAGTGAATGTATGGATTTACACTGTATCAAAATCATATTAACAAGTACTCTATGACACAGTTTTAAAAATAGGCCAAAGGGGAGCACTGTGACTTTCTAATTTTACAAAACTTGAAATGGAAAACTCAGAGATAAACTTTGAATTATTTGGCAGGTGACACTGTAATATTCACTGATATGAAGAGAGTAACAATTATAAAACTTGATGCAATTATGGCTACCTCTTGCAGTTGTGGTTGTAGTATATAAGTAACAAAATTGAATTGAATTTAGCAACAGTAGAATTGAACTCTTACCATTATTACTCTGAGAGTCCAATTCAGTATTTGTTTCTGGAAACAATCTGTCAACAGTAGCAGCATGCAGACAGTATTTGGTCTTCTCAGTTGCTACAAACTGGTGAAACTCTTCTGTGATGGAAGAGTTCGTGTTTGATAGTCGTTGGCGCTGGATTAAACCATCCTCACAATCGCAAGTGACCAGAGAAACATTGTGGTTTCTATCAGAACTATAGAAGACCCTGTTTCTTTCCACTAAGCGATATTTTTCCTTCAGCAAGACACCAGTATCTCTATCACAATTAGCTACAATGTAACTGCCATTTGACAACTTCCAGAACTTTTTAGCTTTTTGTAATTGTCTGAGATACTCATCTCTAGGATCAACAGCATATGCCTCTTCAGAACTGATCATCCTGAAATCAAGTACATCAAATAACTGAATCAGTATATTTACATACATGCATAGCAATTAGAGTTAATCTAAAATAAAAAGTAAGATGTTTAGAATGTGAAACATGTAAATTATAGTGATTCTGAGACTCTTCTACCTTATCTAACATTTTGACTGAAGCCAATACAATATTGTCAATTATTTGTGATTTCTATTTCTGCTGTATATAAAATACACAATGAAAACAAAGTACAAACTACAGCTGGTATAAAGTCACGAGTTGGGACTTCATTGATATTATTCACTCTGCTTTTAAACATCTCAAAAAGAAATCACAAACTAAAAGAAGAAAAATTAGTAAACCATGGTATAACAGTTCCTGCTACCTTTGAAGAAAGGGGTTATTTGAATTTGAAAATTACTTCAGGAAATTATCAAATCAGGGTTTTAGAAGTGTACATAATTAAAATGTATCTATGATATTCATTCAGTCTTAATAACCAAGTCTTGTATCAAATTGACAACTGAACTGGCTTCACTAAATTCTTTTCATATGTATTGGCACAAGACAAGGTTGTAATCTCAACCCCACTCAATCCACTTTATTCATGAACGAACAAATGAAGGAATGCAACCATTACTACACAGAAAATGTATTAATCTGCTGATGACACTGTGTTGCTATTCACTAGTGATGGTTTATAGATTCACAGTCCCAATTAAAACTATTTGAATCTTTTTGTAATAAACGACAACCATCAGTGAGTCATAAAGAAACAACTAATAGTACTCCATGCAAATATCAAAATAAATATAGTGTAGGTTTTTTTTTCATTTATAATGAAAACTTGATTCTGGTATGTTTGCATTATACACTTATCTAGGAGTTATTGATGTTTTCTGGAAATATTTTCTGAAAATTTTAAGAATTATTATACCAGAGTGGCTTTGAGAATAAGGTCATGTGAAAAATAGTGTCCTTATAGAATGTCACTTGTTGGGTACACAGCTTGTACATAAATAAATAAATAAATCTCCTGTTCCACTGGTTTTTTTTATGAAGTAAAATCGAACACAATAAATCCACTGATAAATTGCATAATAAATAATATATTCACTATTTTTTGCAGTTTGCCCCTGTTCTATTCTACTTTATAAATTTGTGGCATTGAAAGTTGGCAGACACTGTTTCAACCAATTGATCGTTATGAACATATTTTGGTTCATTTGTTGCGAGTTTCTTATCTTATTTCGAACGGTCACTATGGCTACGCTATCGCTGTTTGGGTCGAGAGCGAACTGCAGACTGGATCATGGAGTTCATTACGAGGTCACACATGTCACATGTGTTATGATGGAGGACTTTTGCACGTACAAGTAGGGAGAAGTATTTCTACACAATTCAAAGTGCGGTTGGAATACACGTTTAATTTCAATTACTTTATCTAGTGGTAGTGGTATTTCTTCCTGCACTATGATTTACTATCGAAGTCGTCATTCAGTTTGAAAAAATGTTCTGTGATGGTGGCTGAACAAGTGAAATCGTCTGATCAGCAAGGTCTCTGACCTACCCTTCGCAGCGAATAGAACGATCGGGATCAAAAATGGCGACGCGGTGTTCAGGAGTACCGCTCCTGTGGTTTTTTACCGGAACACTGGGATGGCACCGTTCGTCCACGAAAACCATGGAGTGTATTACAAATAAATCACGAGAACAAGCAGACATCCCAGTTTGCGTTAAACGATAAAGTTTGGTGAGGTACTCGTACGTACACGTCCCTTCGATTCAACCGTCATCGCATATGCATGCAAGGTCCGGCTTGAGTCCGTGTATTACGGGTAATTAACTGCGTCCGGGGTAGTCCTGCTTGCATACGGAGGAATTCGGGACTCGATTCTGACAATTGTCCCTCCCCTTGCATACGGAGGAATTCGGGACTCGATTCTGACAATTGGTGTTTAGAGTCAAGTCAGTAATACAGACTCGTGCACCGTCATGTAAGCAGGACTACGTCCGGGGGCGGGAGGTTAGTGGGTCCATGGCCACGGAAACGTAAAGAACGAGGACCACTCGATGCTATAGATTGCAGGAAAGTGAACACAAATAATTGTAATAAAAAAATTCGAAACAACCTTTCTTAATTCTGCACTGAAACGGAGTAGTGTTATATTTGCTTAACGTTGCGTCTGTTGATAACGATCATAAACATTGACACTGCATTACATTACAAGACTTCGATGAAAATGTAGAAAAGAAAGTGAAACACTCACCTCATGGGTCTTTTTCTGGTCACGGGAACGGCCGACGTATTCTTCCTCTTCCGACAAGTTGATAGTAATGCTCTAGTGGTTTGAGCGACTCTACAACGTTCAATGAATGATTTGCTCGATGACATTGTGACGCTGACAAGGACTGGTGATGTTAACTCTGATACGAATTTTTGAATTATGACCGGTCGTTCAACAAGCGTCAGTAGTACAATACAAATGCTAGTTTAGCATGTTTAGTAGCAGAATGCAAGTGCTACAGGTATAGCAGAACAGAAGTGCTACATGTCGCAAACAGTGTTTTGTTGAAACTGCTAGTAGCACTTTTTTACTAGCAGATGCTGTTTTGATACACTCATACATACCTCTGTATTGCTTACCCAGTATTCCAGGCTTGGGACTGGCTAAGTTATTCAATGCCAATGAATAACCTAGGCGCCTTTACTAGCTACACCTACAGTATCCCATAACTTGGCAAATCAAACGCCAATCACCCACCCACCAACATTTGCTGCGCGCTTGCAAATGTTGGGTCAGTTCAAAGCCATAAGCCTGGGGACTGTATTTTATGACTATAGCCCTGAACTGGTTCTATAACCTTAGATCTAACTTAGTCCACTGGGACTGTGGACATCTAACTTCAACACAGTCTGACCATGTTGTATAGTTCCCTGTCCTATATCTATCCTGATTAACTATTGTAATGATGCCGCTGTGTGTGGCCGACCACCTGTCCACATCTTCCCAAGCCTTGTGTTGTAATATGGCTGGAATTGGTTTCTGCAAAAGATAACTTAAAAGAGACATTTTATTAGTATAATGAAAATAAATTACAAGTCATGAGTACTTTATTGAAAACATTACATTCAAATAAATACAAAATTACATTTGGATAAATACAAAATACAAAATACAATTTAACAATGGTGAAATTAAAATTACATATCAAATCATGAATCAAATGTTAAATTCACAATTACAATAACTTCCTCTTGATGTGATAGTCTATTCCATAAAGTCTTCTTTCCTGCATCCAGTATCTTCCTGTACTTGTAGCTTTCTTAAACTCAACTCAACTCAAAGAATGTTAGAACAACAATATGATATTACACAATATTTTAGATACATGCATTTTATCTACATCATTTAGTATTGAAAATTATATTGGCCAAATATATTTTGTAAATTTATCTCCTTTTCTCAGTAGCTCTTATCCTTGTGGATGATTTTTTATGGGGCAATCTGTGGGTGTCTCTGTGTCAACATTATTTATGGGGCAATCTGTGGGTGTCTCTGTGTCAATATTATTTATGGGGCAATCTGTGGGTGTCTCTTTGTCAAAACTATGGGGCAATCTGTGGGTGTCTCTTTGTCATCATCTATGGGGTATCTGTGGGTGTCTCTTTGTCAAAACTATCTATGGGGCAATCTGTGGGTGTCTCTGTGTCAACATTATTTATGGGGCAATCTGTGGGTGTCTCTTTGTCAAAACTATCTATGGGGCAATCTGTGGGTGTCTCTGTGTCAACATTATTTATGGGGCAATCTGTGGGTGTCTCTTTGTCAAAACTATCTATGGGGCAATCTGTGGGTGTCTCTTTGTCAACATTATTTATGGGGCAATCTGTGGGTGTCTCTGTGTCAACATTATTTATGGGGCAATCTGTGGGTGTCTCTGTGTCAACATTATTTATGGGGCAATCTGTGGGTGTCTCTGTGTCAACATTATTTATAGGGCAATCTGTGGGTGTCTCTGTGTCAACATTATTTATGGGGCAATCTGTGGGTGTCTCTGTGTCAACATTATTTATGGGGCAATCTGTGGGTGTCTCTGTGTCAACATTATTTATGGGGCAATCTGTGGGTGTCTCTGTGTCAACATTATTTATGGGGCAATCTGTGGGTGTCTCTTTGTCAACATTATTTATGGGGCAATCTGTGGGTGTCTCTGTGTCAACATTATTTATGGGGCAATCTGTGGGTGTCTCTGTGTCAACATTATTTATGGGGCAATCTGTGGGTGTCTCTGTGTCAACATTATTTATAGGGCAATCTGTGGGTGTCTCTTTGTCATTATCTATGGGGTATCTGTGGGTGTCTCTGTGTCAAAACTATCTATGGGGCAATCTGTGGGTGTCTCTTCGTCAACATTATCTCGAGAAACATTTGTGGAAATTAAATTTGTTGGGTTTTGATATTCTTTGGGTACAAATATGTGTGTACATTCTACTGGTTTTTGAATAAACTCACGGTGATCAATGGGCTCTATAGTTTGTATAGGTTTTTTTTAAATGATTAAAAGGGAGAATTTTTTGACCACAGTACTGAGTGATTGTGGTCATATATTTTTAGTAGAGAAATTCATATGAAGAAATTTGTATAACAAGCATTATAATTGATGAAATTCTGTGTTACTATTTCTACCTGAACAACAAATCTCAGTGTTAAGAAAAGACAATGAGAATAATCCAGTGAAAACATCTCTATGTTATCAAATTAATTAATATAAAATGACAACCATCTACAAATTTATACTTGTACAAACTTGTGTATAAAAAGAATTGGTACAAATAATATTTTGGTTAACCCTAATTCTGCCTCAGCTATTATCTTTTGTCTTTAAAATAACTCCAAAGAGTTTTAATGAAACTAGTACAAATTTGCCAAACTTATTTATAAATGATTCCTCTCTCTACCAAGGGGTCATGTGTTTGTACACAAGTTATTACTACAACAAGATTATTTTGCACACAAGTGGTTCGCATTGAATTTTATGTATCTTCAGAATTATGAAATTGCTACAAAATTTGGTATTCTTTGTTTTCAGCTGAAGGGTCCTATTTAAATCATAAGATCTCTAAATGGCCAATCCTATGACAACATAGTAGTGGGGGGGGGGGGGGTAATTGTTACAAAATTTGGTGTTCTTTGTTTTCAGCTGAAGGGTCCTATTGAAATCATAAGATCTCTAAATGGCCAATCCTATGACAACACAGTAGTGGGGGAGGGGGGGGGGATTGATGCCCTATATATTTTCAATTTGATGAAACACTTAAGTTTTCAGTTTCACTTCTTTAGAGTTAATATATAATATGTTTAAAAACGCCTACAAATGAAAGTGTTACATCCCAATACAATTTCAAAAAGACACTCGTATATATTAATTAGATACTGGTTAGAAGTTAGAAGATTAGTTGGTTATTAGTTATTAATTGGGTGCAAATTATAGGATAAAGTCGAATTTAAATGCCAGGGAAAAAAGAAGAGTGCCTTCTTGAAGCAATATTGGGATAATAAAACTTGTTTGTAGTTTGTTCAAGTAAATTGATGAACTTAGTGTCTAGCTATAAACTTATTTGTATTTCATTTCGAAATCTAAAGTTACTGTATTACAATTTGAAGGTTCTAAGATGTTGGGGAGAAATACTGTTTTCATTCTGGCTTTTCTTGGTTGAATAATAAAATTAGAATATAGTATTTTGTGAACAGAAAATGTAGCCAGGATTATAACGGTACATTAGAGTTCCTGTGAGTTTGGATTTGGGGTTTCCACGAAACATGTTGTTTTAATTTATTGATAGTGTTTTGGTCTTTCAGTTAAATAAACCTTTTTCTTTTACAGTTTCCAAAAGAAGAGTTGAAGAGTCGCTTGTTAATCTTGTTTCCCTAACTTGTGGTTTTTTGTGTACAAACAAATATCCCTCCTGGTAGAAAGAGGATTCATTTAACCCCCTCCCCAGTAGAAAGAGGAATAACTTCCCCCTCTGACTTTTAAGGTTTTGACTTGTATGACCGAATTTGATAACTTAGTTTTAACAAGTAGAACTTTGTATCAGGTTGTCGTTTATACAATAAACTTGATAGCATAAAAATAGTTTCGCTAGACAAATTCTATTGTCTATTCTTAGCATTGGGATCTATGCTTCAGGTAGAAATACAACAGTGTGGGAGAGCATCAGCGATTGCAGGGCTTTAATTTAGTAAATATTAATATGCATCATGACTAAATGTTTGCTCACCGTGCCATGGGTTTTGAGAAATTGATTAGGAATTATTTTGTTGGTTATTTTACACTTCCGGAAATGGCATCATTTGTACGACCGATTTTTTGTGTGAAATATAGTAATTATAGGGCCTTAATTTTGAATGTAAATTAGTATTGAGACACAAATGTTTGGTCAACTATGCAATGGCTTATCTTATGAATTATTTTACACTTCTGGTATGTAGCAACATTCGAATGAACACAATAGTAATTATAGTTAACTATAATTATAATTTAGTTAGTATCGAGACACAAATGTTTGATCTCCCAAATGGTTGGTCACTGTGGTGTCATAGGTTTTGAGAAGTTAACTAGAATGTTTCTTATTTTTTTACACTGGAAATGGCAACATTTCGACGAACCATTTTTTTTTTTTGATAATTATAGAGCCTTAATTTTATATGTAAATAAAGACACAAATGTCTGGTCCACTGTGTCATGGCTATAAGAATTCACTAGAATTGTTTCTTATGAATTATTTTACACATCTGGAAATAGCAACATGTGGACAGGGCCTGATTTTGTATGTAAATTAGTATCTTGACACAAATGGTTGATCACTATGTCATAGGTTTTGAGAAATTGTATGGCTAGAATTCTTTCTTATACATTATTTTTACACTTTTGGAAATTGCAAAATTTGGACGAATGAGTTTTTTCTGAACAATGATAAATATAGGGCCTTCAATTTGGTATCGAGACACATATTTGATTACTATATCAGGGGTATATAACTGAAGCGGTGTCATTATTTGGTATTATAATTTATAAATTTTCTCAACATCCAAAATAAATTTGGTACACATTTTGGTTGTTATGCAGTTATTAGATATATTTGTAATATTATAAACAAACTTATCTTTTTCATCATCATCATCATCTTCAAAGAAGAATGTCTTTACGGAAATAACGCTAAACAAATTTTAAATTTGTAACATGAATGAAAAAAATATGTGCTGCAGAGCAAAATACATGGGTTTTAATTTTGTATGATTAGCACTTTAATGAAAGGAATATTTCAAATCAACTTTGTATTTCTAGAAACAACCATGGGGGCATATTTATTTTACATTTAGTTAACTAGTTTTTGTGAAAACTTTTACTTTTAGTATGGGAGCCCTAAATAGAAGTGGCATATCTTGAAAAAAAACTATTTTAAGTTTACAGTTGGTTAACTAGTTTTGGGGTAATTTTAGTATGGAAACCCTAAATAGAAGTGGCATATCTAGAAAAAAAACTATTTTAAGTTTACAGTTGATTAACTAGTTTTGGTGTAATTTTAGTATGGAAACCCTAAATAGAAGTGGCACATCTTGAAAAAAAACTATTTTAAGTTGCATTTGGTTAACTAGTTTTGGTGTAATTTTAGTATGGGAACACTAAATTGAAGTGGCACATCTTGAAAAAAAACTATTTTAAGTTTACAGTTGGTTAACTAGTTTTGGGGTAATTTTAGTATGGAACCCTAAATAGAAGTGGCACATGTAGAAACAACCTATTTTAAATTTACATTTGGTTAACTAGCTTAGAGTAATTTTAGTATGGGAACACTAAATAGAAGTGGTGTTCGGTGGTTACACGCAATGGCTTTCAGTTTTTGTTTGGTAAATAGTCTAATATAAACATCTATGATTTTTCATTTGAACATGGCAAAATACAATTGTTTAATTTAAGTTTTGAAAGAAACGTGTATACCGGAGGTGTCTGAATTTAGAGGAATCTGGGTACCCGAGAGCAGCTTTGTGTACATGACTATGTATGACGTATCTATTCAAATTTGTTTGTCGATAAATTTTGGGTTGTATTTTGTATTCGTAGATAAATTTTGATATGTATTTTATATTTGTATTTTGCGTTCTTAATGTTTTCGAAAATGGGGAATATTACAGTCTGTGACACTTGAACAACCAATGACAAATTTTCCTCCTGACAAAACCCTCTAAATCCTAACCTGTCAACCCGGGCCGCCACCATCCCGCCAAAAAAGGTACCACGCCGAAATTGCCCCCATTCCCATACAACGGGCCCAAATGCAGCAGAAACAAACATTGCAAACCGACTTATCTCATATACCATCCGTCGACATTCTCGCAGGGACCATACCATGACAAATTGACGAACCAATACGCAAACCATAGACTTCCATTCTCGAACAGTCTCTATTGAACGGCGAACAAACATCTGAACCAAACACAGCATCCATACGGTGATACACGTTGAAATTTTTCCTTCCATCTTCCTCTTTTCGACCAGTGAGCGAAGAACACAGCATCCAGCATCCAGGACCCATACCAAACATCGGAATATTCTTCTATCATCATCCACTCGCAGCAGTTCAACCAGGTTTCGGATATATACCATGACGACATAGACCAGAGTTAGCAGCACAATACACGGGGAACCAGTATCCATCTTTGTTTTTCGTTTGCTGGAGTCGCAGGGACAGTTTGAAAATGTATCGCCCGTCATTTATATAGCCAAACCAAGGTGTTACATTCCTATCGAGAACCATGAACCAATCAGAACTTGAGGATCCAAATTTTCCTCTACCCGTCCAGCTGCAGGTGTACTATGACGTAGTGACAATTATTGTGTTTGTAAGACTAGTTAGGTGTTGTTTGTTACAAATTGGCCAATCACTTGACAGGGAGTACACGTGTTAGATTTGACAGATAACCAATCAAAAGTCCGGAGTTAATTTCTCCACATTCTTTTATTTTACAGGAATACAAACTTATGTAACGTACACAGGGGTTGCCCACTATGTAATGAAGGTATAGACTGTAGCGTTCCTCGCTAAATGTGTTCAATGATGGGTGCGCCGATATTGTTGATGAATTATGAACGTTCGTAAATGTGTCGACCCCCGTTTGAATGAAAGTATAAGGTATAAAATTACGTGAAAACCAGGACGTTTTGGCGGGGGCTATTGTCTTGCAATAAGGTGTTGTATTTTGTTATTGGTATAATTGACATATAGTTTATTTATTTATTTATTTATTTATTTAATGGAAGGCAAGTCCCACTTAAAGGCTCTTAAAAATGAAAAAAGAGAAGAATACAAAACACAGAAACACTCGTCGTCAAACGAAGAAAACTTAGACTAATAAAATGCATACAAAACACATCGCAGGACATACTATATACAATCAATATTGCCAGGTGGAGATGACAATCTTGCAAAATTGCGCATGCGTGTTTTTTCTTTAATTTAACTTATTCGAAATACTACTACAACAACAACAACAACAACAACAACAACAAAGCCCACTAAGTTGTCATACATCTCTGAATGGCACAATGTTTAAAAACATTAATTCTATAGCTACTGGCATCAGGTCTAAAATACGTCAGGTTTCTAGTTCTCTTAATCTTATGTGGAACACTAAAACGTAAATTAGAGTGAATATACGGACTCATAAACATTATTTGCACACTTGTATAAGAATACAATGTACCATGTCCTCCACTGAGAGAGGATTGGGCAAATCGAAAAACTCATCGAAAAATATGCATGATTATGACGGTTAAACAAATATCATTTTAATACTTTTTTCTGAACCCTGTTCAATGCTATCCTGTACTTTCTTTTGCCAAGAGGACCAAATGATTTAGCCGTAATCCAGAATACATGTACTTCAGACATAGGTAACATAGATAGTTTTATGTAAGAGAACGTATGCAAATGAAATAATTACAATTTCTTTTTATAAAACCCAGCCGGGGGGGGGGAGGGGGAGGGGGCTTCCACTGACTATGATTCCACGGTCACATCAATCAAGAGTTTGATGGAGTTAATTTCTTTACGTTTATGGATTTTGCACGACAAACGTACATACTATATACAGGGTTACACACTACACCGGCACAGAAGATAAAATTTCCGGCAAAATGGCGCCAAAATATATGTATTTGGTAAGCATTACGAGCGTGAGAGTTGCATCCCTACTCCCACCCTACCCCTTACGTCAAAGGGTATAAAATTAGAATGTCTAAGTCAGTCAGGTATGAATGTCGTGAATATGACATCTGCCGAAATAAGCATTTTATTACACGACAAGACAAGACAAGTCGAATATGGCATGTATATACACTCACATAGTTTATTAATACTTCCCTGAAAATCAAGGTTCTTAATATCTCTCTGAATATTGATATCAACTAAATAAACTAATTATGATATCATTTTGACCTCAAACATTGTTCGATGACCAAAGAGTTTGTATCGATTTATTTAACTGAGAATAAATTGAGTTTTCTTGAAGAAACTAACAGCAAATTTTTAGAAAATAGAATTAGGGCAGAGGCACATTTTACTTTGACACATTGTATTATCTAACTTTGCATTATAATTGTTTTGTGATTTTGGCATCCCATCGCTGCCTCCGGTTCCACATCCCACTGCTATAACATCCCACCAGTGCCACCAATGTACATTAATATAAGAACCCCCAGTCAATTGCTACGGACAACCATGCAGTGAATCATATCAATTGTTAATTGTGAGGAGGGGGTGGGTCTCAAAGAAATCAAGGGGGAATGATAAGATATTGGTGATAATGTGATGGAGTGGGGATGTTATCCTCGATCCCAACAAGGTCGGTAATGCAACCATCTAGTCTTTGGTAGTTCTGTCTTTCAGCTCTGCCATGTGGATTCAAACTTAATTTATACAACTTACGTCTTAACACAAGTGAACTGTGGTGGTAGTAATGTGAAACAACCAATGTCTTTACATATATTTCCTTTCATTAAAAATTATACTTACTTCAAAACTAACTACATAAAAGGTGCAATCCCTCTAATTAGAAGATTTACCTGTCTACTAGTCACCGATGTTGTATGACACGTGATCGTGTGATTTATTGTTACGTTCTTTCACAGACAGTAGAGGGGTCACTCTCTATCAATCTTTATACTAGTAACCTGTCAATTTTATATCAACTTGACCAACTCAGGCTGTTCATGCCAAGCTCTATGACAAGGTAATTTACGTTCTTTCAATAGAAGTAGAGGGAATGTATTCAAGTCAAAACGTTGTCATGTTAGACTGTAGACATAACAAGGAAACAACAATCTAAGAATACTACACACCCCTATACGTTTATCATCATTCTTCAGGAGACACGACGCGTACGAACGAAGGCACGTACGCCGCGCGCGGTGCGATGGTGCCTGGTAACACGTTGCCATGACGCTTTGTTTACCAGAATGCATGCCGGGTAGTTCTTTCATCAGCATACTAACGTTAACGATTGCTGACAAAGTTTTCTCTATCTATTGCGATATCTCACGAGTAATTTACCAAGACACTTGAAAATGTTACACTGCAACATGATGACAGAGATTCAGAGTAAAGGTAGGAGTGATTTAAAGGGTATCTATTGATAACTGACAATATTTTTGGAGTGATAAAAAGAATCATGACTATTCGTGATCAGGGCGAAACAAAGCAGATATTACGACCAATACATTTGGAGAAAACGCTGTCCCGATATGTAGCTACCGCATCTTACCGAATCCTACCCTTTGTTATCCCTTTCAATCAGATATTATCCGAGTAGCTGCAGAAATTGCAGATATCGTACCTCGAGAGGTCCTTTCTGCAACTCAATATGAACAATTGGTAAGACTGGTAACTTGTGACAAGATAGGGTATTAGTATTATTCAAACAGATAGCTAGGAAGAAAATATTTTGATAGCAACACAATAAAAACGTTGTAGATTTTGCAAGCATTCAGTCAGCGATTTCTGAATAAGCAGCCTATCTCTGAGATTTACCGATGAGGAAAATAGAATTTCGCGAAGCTGTACGAGTTTGGAGTCCAAATTGTTTTCAATTCTACACAATAAAGACACGCTACTAGACTACTCTTATATACTTCTTGCGTGTATCGAAATTCTTACACAACATACCTACGATTGTTTTTGTTCTTGAATATTTTAGAGTCATGGTTGCGATTGTCGCTAACAAGTCCACT
This sequence comes from Glandiceps talaboti, assembly GCF_964340395.1. Taxonomy (NCBI): domain Eukaryota; kingdom Metazoa; phylum Hemichordata; class Enteropneusta; family Spengelidae; genus Glandiceps; species Glandiceps talaboti. The sequence goes on from NC_135570.1 coordinate 15,190,393, forward strand.
GTGTATAGGCCTACTTTATTTTGACTTTGGTACTGAGTCTATGTATATTTTTATTTCTTCAGCAGTGTCAATATATACCGGAATCATCCATCGAACAACCAGAAAGTTTCACGAACAACTCAGAACACTATGTAAGTAATTGACACAACTAGTATATCACACGTATGTCAGTTATATCGTTATAAAACCGATGTGAGCATGCTACAGGTTGCCAATTCAAAGTATACTATGTTTTGGTAGTTTGGTCACTTTGTTGTATGGATAGTATAATGTAATTTCTCCTCTATCTTGCCAGACTCCATCTAATAATAGCATTGGTCAGACTCCTAGTAGAAATAACCCGTGTATTTACTTTGCATCCCCCATGACAAGATGGGGTACAACGTATCCAGATTTCTCTTTATCAGATGAAGCTGAGTATAGTGATGGGTGAGTACAAGCAATGTCTTCATAATTATTTTTTGTAATTACTCTAGGCTTTCCTCTCATGTCTGACAATAATTACTCTGTGACAATAGAAACTCCAGACGTTGAACAGAACATCAAAATATCAAATATACTTCATTGAAATATTCGCAGTTACGAATACTTTCATAAACTTTCATTTCAGATTACAATTTGAATATCACAATCCTTGGTCTACAACCTCTCCATATTACTTGCAATCTACTCCATCAACTCTAGTAGTCACACCACGTGACACTACGTCAACCAATCACAACAAAGCACCATGTACACCGGTTCTACCATACAATCCATTGCTATTGTCAAATTCTAGATATTCGAACCCAAGAAAGAGAAGTCTCAATTAGTAAGTATAAAATCTCGCGCTACACTGAAACTGAATGGAATAAGTTACCTTTTTTATCACGTGGTTGTTTTTGATACATGGCAAGACATCCAATGAATCAAATTGGAAGTAATGCTTCGCCTTGTAAGTGAAAACGATATAATATACACAAGTGGCGATGAGGGACAGAGGGACAGATGTCGATGAGGACTTGGGCGAATTTAGTTCGTGTAACAAGTATCAAGATATTCTGAATACATTCTTGATCATATGGACGAATTGAAAGTATGTAGTGAATGAAATTTCAAAAATCTTTCAAAGCATCCACTATTCATTAAACAGAAATGAGTGTAATTTTGAAAGGGTGGTGAAACCTGAAACATCATTATCGAGTAAAAAATAGTTTCCATAGCATTAGTTAATGGCAACTCAAGCTACTTGAACACAGTGACAACATTATTTTAATCTTATCCATCGCTATTGTTCATTTCAGTGATATTTATACATCAACACCTGTCACCAAAAGACTTAGATCTGACATTCACGGTGACTTGTTTGATGATAACGAGACTGTCTTTTCACCAACAAATGGGTGCTTTAAAATCAGAAGACGACAAACCCGACAACACAAGTGAGTATAAGAAAGACAAGAATAGTCACATAACGGATACACTTGCTTTGGATCAGTACACTTTTCTGAGTTACTGATTACCTCCTATTCACACAATATTTAACCACGTCGCGGTGTGATCGATCTTCGAACTCTTTGATCAACCTTCGAACTCTTTGATCGACATTTGAACTCCTTGAACAACCGACGACAATAAATTTTGCCTACACAAATTATATAGAATGTTCTCCTTTCATTAATATTTGGGAAAACTAAATATATTGATCGAATTACGACGTTTACTTTGGTTCAAAAATAGTTTCTTTTGTTTACCTTTTACTCATAATTGTACTTTATTTTCTGTTTTCTTTGTAGGGGTTTGTTCAGGAGAGTTGTCAATAGAGCCAGGAGTGCAGTCGCCTCTGTCAAGGCTCATTTCAAACACTAATTAAAAAGAACTTTACAAATATTTAACTTTTGAATTTTAAAAAAATTGTATAATGTTATTTTTGAGAAAATATATGAGATATTATTTATAAGAAAGACAATATATAACTTATTTTCTAAAACGACTTGTTGTCTTGTCAGATTAATGTAGATGATATATTTATTCTTCTTAATGTCTTTAAGACGTTTTCGAGTGTACATCGCCCAATTTCAATTTCTTGAATGGGGAACAAAAGTGAGATTGATTTTGCCTAAGCAGGATTTCTCACACTTACTAAGATATATATAAGGAAATTCATTTTCACCAACCATGTTGCACGTGACCTGTCTACAATAGATGTACAAAACAAATATTGCATAGAAGAGACTCGTTATAGAATAGGGTGAAGCATTATGGGTATTAAAGTTAACAATGATAGGAGCTCCATAGATTTCAAGTAATAATTATGAGCCACGATGTGAAAAAGACGTGTGATTCTGAAGTACTTGCCAATGAGGAGATAAAATGAGACAAATGGTAAAAGTACTAGATTTGTAAGGACAATGACCTCGGTGACAATGAGTCTTTACTAAATAATAAGTGTTTGTTGTAGTGATGATGACGACAGCGATTACTCACCTGACTTATACCTAGATTCCTGTATTTGTTCAAAATGATATGACATGAAAAGTGTTCTGCCACAGTATCTTATTTTCTCTACATTAGTTTTCTAAATTCAAACTTTATCATGATCAGACAAAGGTATTTTTGATCAGTTCAACACGTTAAAATAGTAAAAGAGAACAGACTTTTAGTCCTTTACTTAAAAAAAACGGGGATGAAGGTATGAGGGAAGAATTTGAGAGCTGAGATGACATCTTGTCCTCCTGTGATGATGATAACAACTTACAGTTTACAGCAACTACACGCAGTGATAGGCTCATGGAAATTAAAAAAAAATAATTAGAATATAAACTAAGGTGAAATTGAAACAAATGACACGGTGCCATAAAAGAGGCTGTGGTTTACGACGATGAATTTAGGTAAACGTATTACACCTGGGTGCTCTTCACGGCGTGCTGCCAGTGCATAGTGATACACAGGTAGGCGATCCTCCTCCTAGGAGGCGATCAGGCTAAAAAATGTAAACATGTACCAAGAAGGTCAATTCAGGCAAAATAACGAAGGTAAAATAGCAATGAACGATTAGCCGACATCTATACATCGGATTTTAAAGGTTGTATCATCGCTTACATATTAAAACAGATGTTGTATATATTCTATCAACACGATCATACATCCGTTGTACCAATATTAGTTACCGCCCACTTTCAATGCTCTGAACTTTTAACATTACTTATCCTGTGAAATAAAGTATTCTGATTTTAGCCACAACTGGAGTGGCTCCTCTCTATTCACCGTTCCCCACACTCACTCTGCCTCACAACAACCTGCCTAGACTCTCTCAAGTCCTCGAAGCTTCGCCTAACACATCAACAAAAGGTTAGCCCTATTAGATCGATGAGGGCGCACAGTACAGGGCTAGGGATCCTGGGATACTAGTATACGAGTACAATTATGCAGTAGATACATACAAAACAATCCAAGTTTTAGCTATTTATGCTGTGAGGACTGCGAGAGAGTCTACAACCTGCCTAGCCACAGTGTTACTTATCTGAGTACACTGACGTCATTTCGTAACATGCACCTCACGTATGATCTCGTTCTCGTGAATCGCGCGATTGTTGTTTTGCGTCAACAGCGTCACTCTGCACCCAACCCCTCCTCAAGAAAAACAAGTGTATATTTGAAGGGTACAGAAATAGAATGTAAAAGTTTCGGTTGCTTATTAGTATCATGAAAAATGACTAAATAGTCAGACACGCTGTGTATATAATGTCGTCGACGCGTCACGTGCATCATCACGTGATTGACAAAAGGGTATTCCCCAAGAATGAGTCGATGGAAAGCCCCTGTATGTGTATGCAATAACATAGCGTCACGTATTTTCCCCAGTTGTGAATTTTCAGAACGAAACAGCACAACTATTTTGCCCGCGATTACTTTAGTTTTGGAAATGATCTCAGACTTTCTCTGGAAATTTCTCTGCTAATGAACTGGTTACACAAGAGGTCGAAACTACGTTCAATTTAATGACTTTTCGAGACACAAACGTGTACTACTACTACAAAAAGAGTTGTTGAACATTTCAAATGTTTTAGTGTTGGATATCTTTGCGGAATATAGGCGTACCACGATGTCGGAATACAGTCAACAATTATCACTGCGACTTGCTAGTGTTACAGCTGAGCTTGGTTCGTTAAAACAAAGGCAACCGAAACTGGATAACTTGACACGGGTTCTACATGAAATGAATACGGACAAAGTACGGCTGCTGGAACATATCGAGTTTTTAAACCAAGACCTTGAAATGAGTCGAATTCAACTAGCCAGTGCTTTGAAACAAAAAGCCAACAAAACTGAAGAGTCAGGAGAGGACAGCTTACAGAAAAAACTGCAGACCGAAAGCATAAATCCAGTGGACAGTCTATCACCAGCAAAATTAGTCGTGCAAGGAAATTCTCATGAACTTCTGGAAAACCTCATACGGGAATTGAATCTTTGTAAACAACAATTACAAAAGATGCTCGATGGAAAAATTGATATCAGAACATTTCTTGTAAGTTCATTTGTGTCAATGCTAATGTTAACTTGTTTCGTAGATTTAAGATACTTCTCAATATGAGAGTAAGTTTTCAGGTAGAGGTGAGATGAAGAGTTGTTACTATCTGATGTTTTCCTTCAAGATAAGATACTAAAATACATTGTAGATGTGGATGATGAAGAGTGTGTACACCATATGGTATCATCATTTTGGCTTGGTGATTTTGAAACCATGTACCAGTAGTACAGTAATTATCTAATAGTATCAACTTCCTCCTCCTTCTTCTCCTCCTCCTCCTCCTCCTCCTCCTCCTCCTCCTCCTCCTCATCATCATCATCATCATCATCATCATTGCCATCACCACCACCATCATCACCACCACCATCATCACTGCCGCTACCACCACCATCATCACCACCGCTACCACCACCACCACCACCACCATCATCACCCCCACTACCATCATCACCATCATCATCACGAGTCATCAAAGACAGTCATCATCATCATCATTATTATCATCATCATCTCTTTAATTACAACACCATGGCACCATCCGTTTAAAATTATTTCATCATCATCATCATGATTGTCATCACCATGGGATGATGATGCTATCACAGAATGCCCACTTTATTGACAATAACTTGTCTATTTGATAAGTTGCCAATCATGTATTCACATGATACACGATATTGCTAGGCGTGACAGATGTGTGTCCTTGTAAAGGAGGAAAATCTTTGGGAGCTAATCATGCAGAGATGATCAATCACATGTAATGAGGTCAACAACCGTAACTTCATACCATTCCGATGATGTCACCAGTAAACCTAGCCAATGTGAAATTAAATGTGACAGTTCATACAACAGTCAGGACATTGTATATCAAATGTGGGTGGCAACTAAGGGGGAATGTTGACTCTACTGTGACTTATTTCTCAGTATTGTTACCTTTGTACTTTACTATTATTACATTATTCCTGTCTCACACCCAAATACTTCACCAATATTGCATGTTACTGACTTTTTCAGATCAGTTTAACCACCTACAGTACACATATCAGAACTGAGTTGAAACCCAACTCACATGAAAATAGTTACCCCATAGGCAGATGATAAAAACTCCATTGTTCACAGAGTCTAGAGTTTCAAGGTCTTACAATGCCCAATGAATTATTGGTTTGGTAGTCGGTTTTACTTCCTCATCAGATCTGTGTAGACTTCATTCAGGATGTTGAGCACATAGGGGCGTTGTTTTCCAGGTCTACAGACTAAATATAACAACCTTTTGATTATATATTCCTACATGTACAGGGAAAGAGACTATATTTCTTCATAGTATAGAGATTGATACATTTGTAGCAGCAAGATTCGTACGATATTTTCCTAAGAAAACGGCATTCTAAGCAATAAGTAAACAACAATCTATGATATATTACACGCCTCTGTGGTTGAGCATACTTTCAACAAAAGGTTGGGGAAGAGTCAAGAATCTTTTTAAGTCTGTACAAGTCATTTTTCATCATTTTCATGATACAAAAGCAAAATTATTGTAATCTCGTAACGCTACCCACAAAGAAATCATGATGTTTTAGTGCAATACCACTGCACACAACCAGCAAAGATTCAACAAACTGTATCACCTAATATGAAGTGTTTACATGTACATCGTACATGTTTGTTTTTAAATGACTATTTATGGATATTAAGAATTGACATTGATGGTAACTTAGTTAAATTCCGTCCAGAGATGGTAGCTACTTATAATATTCATATTAGTAATTATGTGTAAAGATGGTAATCTGCATAACATGATGTACAGTACTGTACCACAGGGAAAATAAGACTACTTCTGAAAGACATTTTGTAAAAAGTCTACAGAATGAATGTCTTAGAGTTAGTAAAGCAGACTAAGCATATTTATAAGTAAATATGAACAGTTATACTAATTCAGATAGTGAAAATGAATTCAAAGTTTATAATATTTCTAACTTTGGAGGATTTTGGCGGCTTGATATCATTCACATCGAGAAGATGGTAAGCTGTTAAAATGGTGAACCAAAATGGTGTTTGTTGGCATATTGTTCAACATGCAAGTTTTAGGTAACTGTCCATCATTCACCCCCCCCCACTTTATCAATACTGATATGTATGATTACCATAATTTGATAACCTTATTATCAAATTATTTCAAATGCAGAAAGCTGCTGACTATGAAGAAACAATTAGTAAACTTGAAGATGATCTCAAAGACAAAGACAAAGAGACAGAAGATTTACGTGCAGAACTGAAAGAAAGAGACATCGAAGGAAACGATGAAAGTTCAGCAAAAAAGATGGATGAAATGAAACAACAGGTAAAATTATCAGTTTATTAAACTATGATGAAATACTATAAGGTCAGTTCTATATATATGTACATGATAATGGTTTAAAGGCCAGAGTTTCAATCCCAGGTTCTTACATTATTCTTATCTTATCAGTGCAACCATTAGGATTACATAGGATTATTCTTTAGTTCTGGACCAACTTTTTCTATAGTATATCTTTGTCTGACATTTATTTTTCACCAATACATTTCAATTCTAGTCTACACTGGGCCTTTAAAACCAATGGTTAAAGGCCCATGTTTCAATCCCAGGTTCTCTAGCTTATCAGTGTAGTCATAAGGATTACATAGGATTAGTCTTTAGTTGTGGATCAACTGTTTTATGGTTCGACTGGACAAGCTGTTTTACACACTTTGATTTTGATTCTAATCTGAACTGGGCCTTTAGCTTACAAATTCCATATTGTAGAAGTCTGATAACACAAAACGGCAAATATGACATTTATGTTTATCCTTGACATAACATTAATCATATAAGGGAATTTGAAAACCTCTGTATAGATCAAAAGAATTTCTCGTGCTTTATCATTTGTAGCACTGCATTATTGACATGGTACTTTCATAGAAGAAATGGAATTGGTATATGGATTTGTAACTACTACATGTACTAGACAATCATTATATTAAACTCACAAACAATGGTATAAATGTTCTTAAACTTAAATATTGTATTTCTGTCTACAAAATGATACAAAAATTTCATGATCAATTTAATTGCAAAACAGGAATGAAATATGTACAACAGGCTTAAGAATGTAGAACAGAAACCTACCACTAACTAGATATTTGACCAAACATTTACCCACCCAAGTTAGATTATACAGGGGAAGTCAACTAACTTCTCCATTCTGTGGTGTGCTAATGGTAATATAATTTTGCTATTTATAGAATTGATTGTAATAACAACATTTGCTATACTTGGTAGTACTAGGATACAATTAATGATTGGTAAATAGAAATCTCAATATTTGGGGTTGAACTTTTAGATCACTAAAAAGTAAAATGCACAAATTAAGTCATCGTATTGTGTAATTTATAAGATTATGTAGATAGCCAAGTATAAACCCCAAATTTTACCAAACACTCAAATTTCCCAATTTCACCTGGTGTCTGAACAAAATGGGGTTTACCTGTATACAAAAAAGAGATACGGCATGTTTTAATTAATTGGCATTTTGTCAAATTGTGAAAACCCAAAACTTTCCAAATTTCACCCAGTGTCTGACCAAAGTGGGGTTATATACCTGAGCAACAAATATGAGCTACCTGTTGTATTAATATACCCTGAGCTTGTAAAAATGCACAAATTCAAAATTTCCAAGTTCCTACATGTATAGTTTCACAGAATAATAATGTATAAGAAAACCCACATTCTTCTAACAATCTGACATACAATACATCATTCATCCATCATCTCTTAAATTTAGATGACATGTTCTTCATCATTTATGGAAATTTCTACTCAATATTTTCAAAACATGAATATTCAACCTAAAGTATGACAATACTTCTCAAGTGAAATTATCCAATATAATCATCTGTAATTCAATAATTTTTTAAACGATCTGTATAACATGAAAATGATATAGAACTGACATGCAGCCAAATGAATTCTTAGATTTCTGTGTGTCACAAATACAGAGGATAATGTACTAGATACATTTAATAAAATACTAAAATAGTGCTTTTTCCAAGAAAAGCTTGATGTGAAACAGTGCATTACATGATGTTTTATGGAAATCTCAATATTTAAATAGTAATAGTTACATGTGTAATATAATACTTCCTGGACTGATATACAATGTATACATGTAGTTAGTACGACATTACCCAACAAAGTGTAATTATAGTAAAACACTCAAAGAAGTCATTAGACTAGTTCCTATATGACGCGTTACGATTGTTCCGATCATCTCCACTCGCGTATAGGGAAAGTCCTTATTGAAGCACAGAAATCTGTGTTACCCCGACTGCGTTCATATAAACGATATGATGACGTTATCACATCGCCACGTGATTTTAGTTTCAGACTAGAGAGATGGAGTTCGGTTAATGAGCAATTGTCTAAAGGAACTAACCAATTGCAAATCCCTGTCAATTTGGGATGGATTACTACTGAGATGCGTCATTTATCCTTAAACTGGTAAGGGGGGGGGGGGGGATAGCACAGCTTTCTCAATTAGAATAACAACTTTCCCTATGCATGAGTGGAGATGATTGTAGTAATCGTAACACGTCATATAGGAACTAGACTAAAACATCATATATGTACACCTACTTAAATTGAAAAGTATATTTTGCTAAATTTGACAAATTTTTCAATATTTGCATAGATTTTCATACCTTGTATGGTCTTGTACCATAATTAATTTTAGTGGGGAAGCCCGGTAAAACACCTAAGGAAGTATTCAGTTAGATTATTCCTACTTTGATACTACCCTCAAGAAAAAACACTGGTAGGAAATCTTGGTGGGATGGCTTTGGAACTCAGGTAGATTGTACGGGTGATTTACCTAGACTTAATGTCTCTAATATATATGGGGATAATCAGAGATCAATATTTTTGTTGGTGACTAAAGTCTAAAAATGCCAAAAAGTAAAGACAATAAATAGATTAATTAATATAAATGACCAATGGTGGTGCTTCTGTTCTATTGAATTAACAGTAGAGGACAATGTCATTAGTGTCTGAGTGTCACATTATTCTGACTCTAAGTGTGTGCAGTGTGCTTATAATACATTTAGATGCTATGAATGAAGAAAAATATTGGAAAATATCATAATTATATCAGCACCAGTAATATCAAAGAAAAATCAGGGAACGTAATGGTAATTGTTAACGTTTTGACTCATATTTCGAAAACAGCAGAACAAGTGATCTAGACATGCATTTTCATGACATAGATGTCCATTGTTGTGACACAGAACTCAGACCACTAAAAAGTGGTCTGAGTATAGAATGACCAGCATATATATTCCATATTTTTGTTCTAAATGGCTCCTGTATCATTATAATGAAAGTTTGGCATTGATACATGTACATTTGTACTGTCAGTCAAGCAATAAGACTGCTGGCATGGCTAAAGATATGAGTTTTGGTTATTACCATGCAAACTATCTTATTCAAATCTGATGTAAGAAATACAGCTAGATTGCCCTATTCAACTCTGTCTCCTTCATCCTATGGTTTAGTTTGTTGTCAATAAACTTTGACATGTTTATGATCATGACAACTTATATCTTTCTGACATATTAACCTTTACTCCTGAGTCCTAGTCAAATCAAAAACATTCACTAGAGTAATTTTAAGTCTGGTAGGATTGTTTTTGTTATATGTAGCAGTTTAGCTATGACATCATCTCATTCTTATTGTTGCACTGTTTGTTTCTCTTCGTTGATATGTAACAAGAATAATATCCTGGTTAATCATTGTTTGCGGTCGACCTTTAACCTGCATTGTTCTGTTTTGTGATGTACATAAGATAGAAGAGAGAGGTGGGGGAGGGGAGGTGTCCAGCTAGCTCATCTCAGCGCAGTCAGGCAAACTGTTATATTTTGTATACAATGTATACTGGAAGGCAGTTGTGACCCAAAAAACTTACTATGAAATCAAGCAAACAGCACCAAGAGAATTAAACCCCTAAAACTGTAAACAGAATACTTTGAAGTCAGATTAAATGGCATAAAATAGGTCTAAACTGTCCTGCACTTCTGAAGGCATGAATTCATGAAATATCTTTGTATTTTTTTCCATATTGTAAAGAAAAAGTTATAAAAATAAAATTGTGTTTGTTTGACTACAAGCTTACTTGAAATTTGTTTGCTTACAACATTGTAATTTCATTTAGATCTTCTGTCAGTACACTGTTTACAGAAAAGAAAAGAGCTCATGTAAAAAAGGTACATTTTTTTTGTATACATATATGTTACTCCATAAAAGTGACAGAAATTGCCAACTATACATATACTACATTATTTGTTTATGTTATAAACTGTGACTCAGCATGGAAAACCCCTATCTGTAAGAGTACTGTATTTTGAGTGTTGAAGTCATAACAACACAGATGGTGGTACTATTTTGGCAGTTTGCCAGAATTAATGATAACATTATACAACCAGCCTCTTTTCTATCAAGATTATTAAACAGCAAATGGGTCATCATGAATTGTTGGTACATGTATTTCTCTAGTTGTATCATACTGTAGTATAATGCTGTAGAGAATTCCCTATCAAGAAAAGCTATTGGAACCTGATATTGCCTGCTTATGTTACCATGTACATAGCATGCAATACATCATACATAGTTTATGGGAAAAACAAAAGAGTTGTATAGTTTGGCCATAGAGGAATCTATTCAACTGAGTGATTCTATAGGCCAGAATTACTCACTACTCTCACGTAGTGGACTTTGATAATATGTAACACTTTCCCAGTGTTTCGTGGGAAATGTTAAGAGCATTCTTGGTTAACTCAAAAAGCTCTGCTTTTGTTTTTACTTGATAAAGTTTCAGGAACTTATTCATTTTGTTTTCATTTCCGTTGACTGTTTCCTGTACGAACTGCTGTATGTTTTGCATACATCATGAAATGTTAAGTTAACCCTCATTTTCCATAAGCTTAGAGCACCCGTACACGTTGCTTCTCTCTAAAAATATGGTCAGATAGTGGGTAACTGAAACATGGTGCATTTAACAATCTACACAGCTACTTGTTCACTACATTGTGTAAATCAATCTAGGCAATACACTTACTGTCTCAGTTTACGGACAGACTCTGTTTTCGGACAGATATCGACTGATCCCGAGATCCTCACTGTTTTCTTCAGAATTATCATATTATCATGCCCAATAATTTGTACTAAGGATCAGGCGATATTAAAGCTTTGATTCAACACTAATTTTGTAGTATCAGTTTTGAGAGCACTTATATCAATGATCACAAAGTTACAGTATGTAACAACGCTGCAGTAGTTGTCACTGTTTTCACTACAGCAAAGTACACGGAAATGTTATAAAAATCACTTGAATATCATTTTGCTCTTATTTAAATCTACAAATATCTCAATTCAAACTAGATGACATTTTCCATGAAATCTGGGTGTTTTTTGAAAATGAAAATATGGGACATATCTTGAGTAAAGAAGTGTCTCAGATATCGGACAGTACTAATGTTACGCTTGCATGCCAAGACATAGACTGCCAATCAGCGCCATTAACTGTGATCGAATCCCGGGTCGAATTCGGTAGTAGGACAGTGTTCATGATAATTCCTTTGCAAAAATAATCAACTTTAGTGTAACAGTGATTAAAATACCACAATACCAATGTTTTTGCCCAATATTTAAATCAAATGGAGTGCCAAAATTCATAATTTATACAAATACATAAATTAGCGTGGAAGTGCATGTAAAATTACTAATATTGTCGTCCGATTACTAAGTCATCAATGTAGGGTTTTAAATTCAGAGATTACATCATCCACAAAGTTATTTCTGACTTTAAACCTCGATGAAAAAAGACTCTAAGGAAAATGTCTAAGCAGCAATGATGGGTGTTACTTTTTTGTAGTGTTTATGTAATATTAATCCTCAAATAACATGACCTTGTCCAAAAACTGTGACAGTGAGTGTACCAGTGAGTGTACCAATGAGTGTACCAGTGAGTGTACCAGTGAGTGTACCAATGAGTGTACCAGTGAGTGTACCAGTGAGTGTACCAATGAGTGTACCAGTGAGTGTACCAATGAGTGTACCAGTGAGTGTACCAGTGAGTGTACCAATGAGTGTACCAGTGAGTGTACCAGTGAGTGTACCAATGAGTGTACCAGTGAGTGTACCAGTGAGTGTACCAATGAGTGTACCAGTGAGTGTACCAGTGAGTGTACCAATGAGTGTACCAGTGAGTGTACCAGTGAGTGTACCAATGAGTGTACCAATGAGTGTACCAGTGAGTGTACCAGTGAGTGTACCAATGAGTGTACCAATGAGTGTACCAGTGAGTGTACCAGTGAGTGTACCAGTGAGTGTACCAGTGAGTGTACCAGTGAGTGTACCAATGAGTGTACCAATGAGTGTACCAGTGAGTGTACCAGTGAGTGTACCAGTGAGTGTACCAGTGAGTGTACCAGTGAGTGTACCAGTGAGTGTACCAGTGAGTGTACCAATGAGTGTACCAGTGAGTGTACCAGTGAGTGTACCAGTGAGTGTACCAGTGAGTGTACCAGTGAGTGTACCAGTGAGTGTACCAGTGAGTGTACCAATGAGTGTACCAGTGAGTGTACCAGTGAGTGTACCAGTGAGTGTACCAGTGAGTGTACCAGTGAGTGTACCAATGAGTGTACCAGTGAGTGTACCAGTGAGTGTACCAGTGAGTGTACCAGTGAGTGTACCAGTGAGTGTACCAGTGAGTGTACCAGTGAGTGTACCAATGAGTGTACCAGTGAGTGTACCAGTGAGTGTACCAGTGAGTGTACCAGTGAGTGTACCAGTGAGTGTACCAGTGACTGTACCAGTGGCTTTAAATCTCAAGATATCTCTTTGTGAACAGAGATTCAAATCCACAGACAGCCTCTAGACTATATGTACATGTCAAGTGTGATAGTAGTGAATGGACACAAAGACCTCTAGGAAAACAGTGACATCAACAGATCTACATTTACAGAAATAGAAAGCTTAAATTAGATGTCAGGAAATCGTATATAATACAACTATGGAAGGAGACTGAACAGACAGACATATCATGTACACATCCTCTCAAAAAAAAGTACAAAAATATGAGTTTTGAAGATAAAACATTAGATGTTTTTCATGACATATAGGTTGATATACAAACATTTTGTAACAAAGTTGATTTTCTGAAACTACCATTTACACTCAACATGAACTGTCTAGACTGTACGTAGCATAGCTGTTGTAACATAGACTAAATATTTTAGAAGGAAATAAGATCACTAGAAATATATTTTTAGCACTGAAAGGTCAATGAAAGTTATAGCCTTCCTGTTTGCAATGTTACTGCAATAGCTCTGTATATAGAAAATCAGATTTTATTATAGCTGTAAATAAAGTATAAAATATCACTTTGGTACCTGACAAAATTGGAGTACCTAGTAAAATGTTCTCTGTCATGATTTGTTTGACAATAAATAATGAGAAGTAGAGATAAGAGTCTAAGTCTGTAAGTGTGTGTAGTTGTGAAATGCAAATAATGAAGATCAGTGTAATACATGAACTTAGAAAAACTTGTTAACTATCTAGATGATCTCAACAAAATTCAACTCCAAAGGTTTCAAAATCTCAGACTAGTTTTCACTTAAATTGTTAAGCACACCACACCATCTGAGCCAAAGGATAAGTTGATGTAAAACAGTGTACTGTAAACCTGGACATTTTTACTAAAGACTTATTTTCGCTTATTTTGTTGGACTTGAACTAAGTGCAAAAAATAAGTAGTGACTAAAACGCTTTCAGTCTGGTAATTAGTAAATAATGTATTGGTCTTTTAGAATTAGCTCAAGACTGAAAATGCAAAATTTTCTTGTGGTGAAAATATCTGGGTTTACAAAACTTGTCAGAAGAATGTGTTTACTATTATTTTTGACGGATTACTACTGATATACACCATTTACCCTTTGCCCAGCTTGGGGTTTAGCCAGATTAATGGTAAAATGTCTGACTTTGACTAGATGTAATGTGTCAAGATAACATAGTGTAAATTGTAACATACATGTAGTTGTAATTGTAAACTAAACTTCAATGAACAAGACTGACTGACTGTAGTTGAAGGCTTTCAACTTATCCAAAGTACAGTATGTTGTGTATTGGTTTATATTATAGTACTCTTAATTTCAGAAGTTTGACAACTCAAACTTCAAATGACTTCAAGACACAAATATTGAATTGCGTATTTCTCTATTTATTATTTTTCTACAGTTGACAAAGTTAGCCAGAGCACTAAACGTGAAGTCAGTTTTAGTTGATACAATGACCCATGAACTTGACAGAACTGAGAAGGAGTGTCAAGCAATGAAAGAAAAATACAATCAAGAAATACAGTCACTGAGAGAAGAAAAACAAAGACTCAGTAAACATCGTAGTGATGATGAACAAACAATCAAGGTATGTACCACAACTTTATAAAGTATCTCTATCTGTAGTCTACTTCCAAACTGGTACAGTATTACATATTACAAACTTCATTATGTTACCAGTCTAGTCAAGGCAGTTGTTCGAACACATATATCTGTGCTCCCCCCAACCATGTTTATATAAACATGATGATTAAGTTATGGCACACATTACATTGTATGTCTTTGCATGAACCTTGTCTCCATTTCTGCTTACCACAAACAAGCAAGCACACCAATGAAGAGGCAAAAACTGTGTTTATACCTTTGGGGAGGGGAGGGGGGGGGGACACATCATTTTAACTGCATAGGTACCTGTGGTATCAAAAGCATATACTAATCCATTATTTGCTATTAGCAGAACTCACACCCTGTATTTAGAAATAATACAATGACCAATTTGATGACATAAAGTCAGGCAGAAACCAGTCCAGGAAATCAACAACATTAAAAACTTCAAGCAGTATGCTTTCTTTTAGTGTTTAAATTTCACATGACTCTATAACTTTTTGAGTTGGAGAACACATTTATTGAAATGTTTATGTTTTATGTCATCAAGTTTTGACCTTATTCCAGTCCTAGCAGCAGATACTTATATTTTCAATAATTACTTTTATAATCATGCCATTGTATTATTTATTGCACATGAATACAATGAGTAACACTGAAGTAAAGCACTTTCTCTATGTGCTACACTCATTTATAACATTCATATCAAGTGTAAAAGTATACTGTTTCATTTGCTATATACAACGAGTAACTCTGAAGTAAAGCACTTTCTCTATGTGCTACACTCATTTATAACATTCATATCAAGTGTAAAAGTATACTGTTTCATTTGCTATATACAACGAGTAACACTGAAGTAAAGCACTTTCTCTATGTGCTACACTCATTTATAACATTCATATCAAGTGTAAAAGTATACTGTTTCATTTGCTATATACAACGAGTAACACTGAAGTAAAGCACTTTCTCTATGTGCTACACTCATTTATAGCATTCATATCAAGTGTAAATGTATAATGTTTCAATTGGTTTATTTACAAACCTAGCATGTGGCCTTTCTGATGTGGTCAATTTAGCAAATGAAAAAGTATACTTTTACACTTGATATGGATGGTATAAACGATTTGTGGTACGTACAGAAAATGCTTTACTTTGGTGTTATGGGTTGTACTTGATATGGATGCTATAAACGATTGTGGTACGTACAGAAAATGCTTTACTTTGGTGTTATTGGTTGTAACGTCCTTACCACTTCTGACCACAGATGGATATGGAATTAAAGAAACAATTAACATCTGCTACAGAAGAAATTGAAAGATTGAATCAGAAACTGACAGCATTTCAAAAAGAATTTAACATACTTGATCAAGATTATGTCATCAGTGAACAGACAAGAAATGTTCTACAGAGAGAAAACCAGGTAAGAAAGTTATTATTGTCATAGCAGTATGAAATTCATACCTGTAATATCAAATATGGAATTTTAATATTGCTAAATAAATGATAACTCAACTCGATCCTCACTGTGCTTATGGTAAAGTGAGTAAGGCTGTGTATACTTCACGTTTTCAAATAAAAACACTAACAATCAATCATTTTCGTTTTAATGCAATGATAGAATATTAAAGAATGAAGTATTAAAAAATAAATTATATTAGAATTTCCCATCTTCTTTGCTTCAGTATTCATGTACAGAACAGACAGGGAAACCAATGAAATTTTCCTCCCTAAGTGTATAACAAGATTCTTAATCCGTGGTGAAAAACTTTGGCTCATAATGTATTCTTAGATTCTTTCTTCATTTTATACTACAGTGATTACAAAATACGGTGTTTAATACATAATATATGAAATATATATATATACTTTTGACCCCCTTTATTTTAAATTATTCAAACTACAGTGTTAAGTTACCTTAAAACTCTTTTGTGATGTTTTTACAACTCTATTAACACCAAAGACAAGGTAGTCATTTCCTATAACTTTGTAAGGAAAATTCATCTACAGTAACAGAAATATTGATACCGTGTTTTATTTGTGGATACAGTTACTGTAGATTTTGTATAACTTTGATTTTACAGGATCTGAAGACAAAGTGCCAACAACTGGAATTGAAAGTTGACAACTGTCAAAAATGTCGTATTTTGGAAAGTGAAAAAGATGAACTGCTGCAAAAAACTGCTCAACTTGAAGAGGAGCTTAATCTCGTGACAACACAGGTATGTTGATAAATATCAAATCATTTAGTGTCAGGTGTTCAAAAGTACTTATCATAGTTTTAGTATTGGCCCTCAAGTATTTATGTACACTTTGTTGGCAAATATCAAATCCTAAGACGAGTCAAGTCTAGCGTACTATTCATCGCAAAAACCATACTTTCTAATTATAATCATTGAAACTATAAGCATCAGATCTAACGGTTGTCGGTGGCCAAGCGGTTACACCTCTTACCTCTGCAGCCTGGGTTCAAACCCACCAGGTGTCAGCTGGGTTTGATTAAATTTACCATGCTGTAAGTAAGAAGAGTATTGTTCAGTTTGACACTACCGTACAATGCAGGTTTTCTACGGGTACTCCAGTTTCCACCTGCACTGAACACTGAACCAAAGGAGCCAATAAATGGGACTAGCTGGTTATCCAAGAAATAAATAAATAAGATGTTATATTTTTCCATGATTATTTTCTCACCTATTACAATGAACCTCTTGAAAAGTTTGACTCTATATTCAATTTGTACAAATATCTAGAAAGTAGGAAACTAATTGTTTAAACTTCTTGAAAAAAGCCTGTTGAGATGTGAAACTAGTCAAAAATTCAAGTCATTTTAGACTCATCTACTGCTAATATAGTAATAGTTAATATTTCAATCTTAAATTTAACAAATATTGGACCATTTTTTTTTCAACAAATATAGATGAAGTATTATGAAGAAGATTTCAAACATGAACGAAAAGACAGAGAAGACATGAAAAATAGATATGACAGTCAAATTGATGAACAACGTAAACAGATTGACTACTTCAGTATGGAGGTAAGTTATGTCATTTGATTGATTATCTGATTGACAATGGAACTGTGAATTGATTGATTGATTGATTGATTGATTGATTGATTGATTGATTGATTGATTGATTGATTGATTGATTGATTGATTGATTGATTGATTGATTGATTGATTGATTGATTGATCAACTCTCTCATTTTAGATTCACCGAATTGGAAGCCTGGTCAGGAAAGAAAAACTTGAAAAGGAAGGCTTACAAAAACGGTTAAGACAGATGTCAAGCTATCGTCAAGACTGTGATCTGTCAACCGACACCCCAAGACAAAGTTTCCACGGAGGTTGCAAATCTTATGCCTATGGACAACAACAACAGCCTGTCTGGCATTCTGCACTACCAAGAGAAGTGGTAGCGGATATTGACAATACATCCGATGACATCGATAATCAAGGCACAGGTAGTCTAGCTAGTCACATGACCAGGGAATGTCCACGATGTGAGAGAGAGTTTGGCCCACAAGAAAGGGATGAATTTGAAAGGCATGTTGAGAAATGCTTGAATTGATTGGGGTTTTTTTCAAACCATGTCGGTGGACATGAATGAAATTAGAATCAAAGGAAGAAGTGAATGGCCACTTGTATTTCTTGGAATACAGGTTTGGTATGCCGACCTACATCTAAGGATAAAGAGAAGGTGAACACTTGAAGGACACTGTAACCTCTTTTTAACGGACTCTGGTATAATGAACATTCTGCTGTCATAGCAAACACTCTCAACCCTCATTCCCCCCCCCCCCCCCCAAAAAAAAAAAAAAAAAATTAAAAAAAATTTTATTTTGAAGAAGACATTCTTCACTGTGTGGAACACTTCAATATATTGAAAAAAAATGTTATGTCTCCGAGTGAGTTCGTTAAGAAGTTACAGTGTAATTCATATCTGGAAGATGATGTTCAAGAACGTAAAGTTGAGAAATCCTATATGTAGACATTCAACAATGAAAATAAGTGTTCTGCAGAATTTCAGAATTTTGCAGAATTTCAAATTTAAGTTCAAAATCACATATTTGAGTCAACTTATAAACTTATCAAAGACATTATGGTGAAGAGATAATCATTTTGAATTAATTAGTCATTGGCGAAAGGTTTAAAAACACATTGAGACAATTGAACTATAAAAAATGAAATCCTTGTTCTTATGTTTTGAAAGTGGTCAAAACTGTTATTATCTTTGCATCAAGTACATGCATAATATACAAAGGAAAAATGGTGCTTACAATATAACAAAGAAATATTTTGCATGGTACATGAGATGTAAATAGATAAAAAGATTCCCAGAAGTTTGAGAAACAGGGTTTTATATTTACTTTACTCAGTATCAGTGATAAATAACAAAAAGATGAAAAAATAATATACAAAAAAAAATTAAATTATTTGAATTGTTCAAGTCTTCATTATAACATTTCTATGACAACGGAAAATGGGAGTCAGATTATATTCAGTGAACATTTTGGAGGTTGTCATGGAAACAATATGTGTGAAACGAAAAGATGTCAGTAATTATCTTTCTTTTTTGTAGAAAAAAAAAAACCTGACAGAATCCTTTGTTAGTCAGACAAAGGATACCTGTGTTGCCATGGTTATATGAAAAATGATTAAAAAAATTATTTCAAGTATAAGGTTAAAAAACTGGTCGATTTATACAAAATATGAAAAAAAATGAAAAAAAAAGTAATTTATGAAATTTTTCATCATACATTCAGGTATTAACTGGTCGATTTATGAATAAGAATATAAAAAAATTAAAAAAGTCATGAAAAAAAATTTGATATGATTACATATTTCCTTTAAAAATTAAAGTTTAGTAATTATTGTGTTGTGTGATGGGACAAAGATGGGATGTAGTTCAGAATGAGAAGAGTTTCCTTGGTTGATTCAGTTAGTTGTGTAAATTTAACTTCACCTTCACATTGCTGTCATTTTCAAAAAAATAATTGTCACATAAGGGCAGCCCAGATATGGGGAAATTATTGCTGAAATTTCATTCATGAAGCATATATCAATCGTGAAGCAGTCTGTTCAAGCCGTCATTTATAGTCCAAAAGCTGAATGTAAGCAGCACTCCTAGTGGTCAAATTGTGCAATTTTTTGTCTTTCCAGTAACTCAGACCTATAGCCAGTATTGAAGTATGTATCATGTAACAGTGAAATAGCCCAGAAAAACCAATGTTCTGAACTTCATCCCGCTACGATTGCAACACATGAATGTTATTTACACATTAAGTGACAACACCCTCAAAGAGTTTTCTAACTATGTGAGTTCCTTTGAGTTATTTTGAGATATATTCACCCTCAAAAGTATTCACTGATATCACTAGTACTAAAATCATTTCTACCAAATCTCAAAGATATGATTTGATAAAGTCAAATAGCTATATTTTAAATCTCACATTTTGTATTTTATACATCAAAATATTAGCATGATTTGTTGAATAATTGTATGCGGGTAATACAACTAAAAATCGTATTTGTTGAAGCAGTTGAGAAGTTAGAATGCTGTAGGAGTTTTAGTACTGGATTATTGAAACTTTGCATGTATCAACAACATTACATCTAAAACTAAACATTTCTCATAAAATCTTCCATGTATCCTGAAACAGTTGTAGAATTTTCAATTATTTGCCTCTCTTGTATTTCAGTTTTTATATTCCAGTTATTTTAATATTTTTGTTCCATATATTGAGTCCATTTTCCATTCACCTTGACTAATCAGATTTATATCGGTCATGTAGTGAACCTCAACAGATTCTTCATAATTATATCAGTAAATGTTGTAAGAAAAGTTGAGGACTATCATTCAAATTCAAATATATAAATAAAGGCAGACCTAAATTGAGCTCAGTTTTGAAAAGTTTAGAACTTGAGTGTTTATATCAAAGAGGCACAGTATACAGTATTCGGTGATCAGCAGAATCTTTTCAAGAAACAAAACTTATTAAACAAAAGCATGGCACTCTTATTTTGTGTGAGGGCGCTAATGCAGCTCAGTATGGTAATGTAATAAACAAAGTAAAGACGATGACAATAAGAAAGTTTCATTGCCATCATGTGATTTCGGTTTATTATACATTATTTTAGACAAATACTGTCAGTGAAAAATATAAAGTAAAAATAATATAGAATAATTTGTTTTCTTGTTAAAATAGTCAGAGTACCTAAATCACAGCTCAAGACAGACGTGCCTTCTGTCAAATTTCAGCATAAAATTTTATGTGTTAATTACGTTCATAAAATATCGCATATTGATGTCAAAAAGTCTGTCTATATCAAACCAAAATACATGTTCATATTATTTTGGTATTCACAGTCTCAAAATCGGGAACAGAAATACTTTTTTTCAAAGTCAAAAATGTATATTGGTCAATTTTTCACCCAAGTTCACATTCACAGGTGTTTTGTTTCAATATCTAGTTATATAAACAGACATATGAATATTTACCTTTGACACATAAAATACTTAAAAGACTTGATTTACTGTGTGTAAGGAGTATTGATTCTGATCATGACTTTGTGGTACTTTTAGACATGTCTGCTGTATCTTCAGAAAAAAATGTACACACTTTTTTCAAAGTCATATATACAGCAGAAATTATAATTGTGTTTACTTTCAGTGAGCAAATACGTTTGATAACCTTACTTTCCATACAATATTAATACTCAGAGTCAATACTACAGATAGATATTCAAAGCTAGGTTTACTAATGTTCTTACTGTTACATTTTGTAGTGTTGTGTAATGTAGTGTCACGTCATCTTATGTTATGCAGTGTAAAGTAATGTAATGTAATGTATGTAATAATTTTATGCAATGTGATGTATGTCTGTAATATCGATGTTATGCAATATATGCAGAGTATAGTAATGTAATGTAATGTATGTAATAATTTTATGCAATGTAATGTGATGTATGTCTGAATAGTGATGTTATGCAATATATATGCAGAGTAAAGTAATGTAATGTAATGTATGTAATAATTTTATGCAATATAATGTGATGCCTGTAATAGTGATGTTATGCAATATAATACAGTGTAATGTTGTGCAGTGTAAAGTAATGTAATGTATGTAGTAATGTTATGCAATGTAATGTGATGCCTGTAAAAGTGATGTTATGCAATATAATACAATGTAATGTTGTGCAGTGTAAAGTAATGTAATGTATGTAGTAATGTTATGCGATGTAATGTAATGTAATGTTAATACCATGTTTATTAGTGTATGACCTATACATTTCTTTTTCATAAATCTAGGGTACATTAACATTACCTAGTTCAAGAGTACTAAACAACTCATACCAATTTTTGCCTTTATTTGGAACAGACAACTCACATCTCAAAATAGTTTGGGGTTTTTTTGCAAGTCAAATACTTTTCAAACTTGCTGTGTTTGATGTGTTAAACGAGAATTTCATAGATACAAGTAAAACAGTCACTTTTACATAATAAACAGATCCAGTGGTTGCTATGGGATACAGGAGATCTATAGACACAGATACAGTATCTCTTATGCATGTATATGGGCTTAGCAAAATCATAATTACAACCAATTTTGGCAAATTCCAAACAGGGTTTACTGAAAATCAAGATCTTTAGATTTTTAAGATACATAATATGTACAGACATAGTGATGGGTGACAAATCCTGGCCTGCATAAGGTTGGTAAGCTACACTAGTGTGATAACATAGCTAAAAATACATATACGTACTATCACTCTTGCCATGTTAGACATTGCAGAGTTGATAAATACAGCCCCTATCACTAGAGTATGTCCTGATAGTGTACATTACAGTTACAGAATGCTTTGGTAAAGTTTACAGCAATTAAAATATTGTGTGGGGTAGGGGAAATATCACAGTGTGTGCGATACTTTTGAGAGTGACATAAATTTTGTGAATTTAGAGTATTTTCCCATGCTAATTTTGGATATTTTCTCATTAATGTAGAATACTTTCTCATTAATGTAGAATACTTTCTCATTAATTTAGAATACTTTCTCATTAATTTAGAATGTTTTCTCATTAATTTAGAATACTTTCTCATTAGTTTAGAATGTTTTCTCATTAATTTAGAATACTTTCTCATTAATTTAGAATACTTTCTCATTAATTTAGAATACTTTCTCATTAATTTAGAATACTTTCTCATTAATTTAGAATACTTTCTCATTAGTTTAGAATACTTTCTCATTAATTTAGAATACTTTCTCATTAATTTAGAATACTTTCTCATTAATTTAGAATGTTTTCTCATTAATTTAGAATACTTTCTCATTAGTTTAGAATGTTTTCTCATTAATTTAGAATACTTTCTCATTAATTTAGAATGTTTTCTCATTAATTTAGAATGTTTTCTCTTGTTAGTTTAGAATGTTTTCTCATTAATTTAGAATGTTTTCTCTTGTTAGTTTAGAATACTTTCTCATTAGTTTAGAATGTTTTCTCATTAATTTAGAATACTTTCTCATTAGTTTAGAATGTTTTCTCATTAATTTAGAATGTTTTCTCTTGTTAGTTTAGATTATTTTCTTGTTAATTTAGAATAGTGTCTCTTGTTAATTTATTGCATATTAACTGCTGCAGTAGTTTTCATTAGGGAGTTTATAAAGTGATACATGGGGAATAATTTGTAACCATGCATGGATTTATAAAATATTTATTTTTCTTCTTGTTTAAAAATGAATTAATTAACCAGCTGTATTGTATTTGGTTTACCTATGTTTCCATGGAGACATTGTAGCGTTTGAAATGTACATGTCATGGTAAAAGATAAAATAATTTTCTGAAGATAATAACATTTGTATATGGAATTCTTCTGGAAAGGTTTGTCAAGTTTTACTATGAAATATTGTGCAAATAAAAACGTGCAGTTAAGTATAGAATATTGTACTCTGTGTGTGTGTGTGTCTGTGTGTTAGTAGTGTAGTGTTATAGCTACTAAGCTAGCTATATTACCTCCCATAAAGGGGTATAACCAGTTCTGTGTGTCTGTGTATGTGTGTTGTGTGTGTGTGTCTGTATGTATGTATGTATGTATGTATGTATGCATGCATGCATGCATGTATGCATGTATGTATGTATGTATGTATGTATGTATGTATGTATGTATGTATGTATGCATGCATGCAGTGCAGTGTTATATAATCACATACTGATATCGAGGGCCGAAGGCAGTGTTATACTTCTTACTTTATTTGTCAAGAAGTCTGTCCTGTAAGAAAAGAGAGTATACTGACAGACAGACAGACATGTACATTCATGCACATGCACACACACAGACAGTTATATATACAAACATACACACACTTGCATGCATGCACATACACATACAGGCACAGACACACACATACACAGACACGGTTGCACGTACTAGACTGTCGACAGTCGCTCACGCCTTTTTTTCCGTACGTTATATCTAAACTTAAGTCGTTGTGGCGCTCCGATCCGGCGCAATACTACTATAAACGCATACTGATATCGACGGCCGAAGGCCCGAGCCCTTCGGCCCTTGATCTCTCAGGCCTTCGACCCTCGATATCAGTATGCGATTATAGTAGTGTTGTGCCGGATCGGAGCGTGGTGCCGACTTAACTCGGTTTAGATAAAACGTAGGAAAAAAAGGCGCGAGCGACTGTCGACAGTCTAACACGTTCATACGTGTACACATTCATGCACATGCACATGTACACACACATACAAATACACAGAGACACAGATACACACACACACATACATTCGGTCAGTTATCACATCACATTACTACTCTTATTACGGATGCTGAAAAGAGGGAGCCCAAAGAAAATGAAAGTTGATTAGTCCATTGAAAAATAAGGAGAAATCAGTCAGTAAAAGTATAGCTTCACTTGCTTCAATCATGGTAAATCACCCAAAAATGAACACAAAATACAATCAACTCTAAACCAACCAAATATTCAAAAATATATGCAATATATTTAAACTTTTTTATTTTACATTTGAAATTCAAGGCAATCAACAACTTTTAAAAAAATCTTTGTCTGAATAGAAATATAAAATAACTCATAAAAAGAGAAATTATTCTTTAAAGATATTCATAAAAAATATACACAGTCTTTACTGTTTTCAAAATGAGACCATTTCAGTCCAAGTTGGACTTTAAGTGTAAAAGGAAGAGTCTACGTTCACATGTCGACAGTGCTCTGACGTCACTATGTGTCTATTCTGATGTCACTATGTAACGACTATAGATACCCCTCTGCACTGTCTATTCTAACGTCACTATTGTATAAATGTTCTGACGTCACTTTGTTACGACTATAGGATGAATTTCTCCGCTCTGCATATTCTGACGTCACGGTATATTGAATACAGGATGAACCACCAGAACGACACATTCCGTCTATGTTGGTGCCCCAGTTCCCTTGGTATTCATATACAGGTGTAATACTGTATTTTACATCACTAACGGGGCAAATTGATCTCAGTTTTTAGATATTTTCCTGAAAAGAAAAATCCCAATGATCAGATTTGCAGTTTATAAAATTATAAGCAAAAGTCATCCTCACTGTTACATTGCTAAGTCCCATACCCACAAATTTTAGATAAGAATTCAACATGGTTAGTGATCAATAAGGAGATGATGGAACAGAAAACTTAAAACCGTTTCTGTTATGCAGTATAGATTTCCCATAATCCCCTCAAGACACGACTCTTCACAAGTTTCCTACATCATGTGATTACTTTTTGAACTCTGGCATATTCTTAAAAGTTTTAGTTACAGACTGTACCGCTACATTGAATGGAAAAAAACTTACCCTGAACTCAATCGGTGTACTCGACTGCGAGACACAGACTCTCTGGAAAAAAACAGGAAGGAAGAAAAGAGTTGAAGTACTGTTTTTGGAAATGAAAGAGTGCACAATCTTTACTTTTCAGATTATCAGTTTGAAAAAGTAAGTCACGAGCAACTTTTGTGTCTGATGTGCATTTGTGTCTGTCTGTGTCTATGTGAGTGTGTATTTGTATCTGTATCTGTATGTGTATGTGTGTTTGTGGTTGTGGCTGTGGCTGTGTTTGTGTTTGTGTGACACAGTCAAGTAAATGAGACTGATAGGCATGCATATTCTAGGAAGACAGACTTACATTTTCTGATATATTTCTGAAGACCCTCCTGAAGAAACTGAAAATCGACTTAAAGCATCCACGTCGCTTTATGATTCGGGAACCTTTGGTAAATACAAACACCTCCTCCTCTTCAGCAAAGTGAACCTTTCGTTTCTCACTCTGTCCTTCCCCGTCGATGGTACCGTTCTTCTCGGTACCAGGACTAGAGTCCAACACCTCCATGGTGTTAAACACTGCCATGTCATCGACAACATTTCCTGAAATGAACATAAATACAGATGAAATAGACAATAGATATATGTACACATAACACAGAAGGTAGCTATGTGATTTACCAAGGTGAAATAGATTTTAAAGAATAATTCGTTTCTAACATGTATCATAAAGTTTGTACTTTACTTCTCTGGTTCCTATTTTGTTTATTGGTATTTTTAACATACTAAGATCTTGAAATTACTTAGTTTCTAAGTTCTCCCTCTCCTTCCTCCAGTCCCTCTAGCTCCCTCTCTATGATCTGTCTATCTTGATCTTTCTCTGTCCCCGGCTTTGTCTTTCCGTCTATCAATCCCTCTGTATCTCTGTCTGTCGCTGTATGTGTCTCTCTCGCTAATTATGTCGACGTGTCCTCTCTGTAGCAAATAAACCCTCTAGTATACCAATTAGCAACAATTTATCAACTCACCATCATTTTGACGATTTGATTGGGCTGTTGAATTTGATTCACTTGTTTGTGGTCTCTCAATATCTGTACATTATTATAAACACAGAAAATTAGATTAAAAATAAACAATTCACAAGTGCCAACTAATATTAATTTTAAAGTAAATATGGAAACTCTTTAACCCTTAATTACGCCCTCTGGTGAAAATGGTAGAATTGGCGTATAACGAGCTAAATGATGATGATGATGATGATGGTGGTGGTGGTGGTGGTGGTGATGATGATGATGATGATGATGATGATGATGATGATGATGATGATGACGTCTTGTAAATCATAGTTCTGTCTATACTTAATTAAAGTTCATATTCTTAAACAATAATTAACCACTCAAAATAAATAAATAAATATTTGTGAAAAATTAGCGCAGAGACTAGAAAATTAACAAGTCTCCGGTTAAATAGTTGAGGCTAGTATTCAGATCAAAAGTATATTGTTTTGAAACACACGGCAATAACTAGAATTATCTTGATTTGAAAATCTTGACAAGATGGTTAGAAAAAATAAAGTTACTTTTTAGGTATAAATGTTTATAAATAAGTCAAGTTTATAATTAAAATAAACAGAATTAATCACCGGGAACACAACATAGTGATTAAAAGGCATAAATAACATTTTTAATGGTTAATAAATTTGTACTAATATTTATTGTTTTGTTGTTTCATGACTGAAGGACATTAAAATTAAACACGTATAATTGTAAGTTTTAATCGAATTTCAGAGAATTTCAAGAAGTTTCAAGATTTGTGACTTTTAGACACAATTTACACATCAAAAATATATTTTTAATTCTACAATTCTAGCCATATTTCCATATCCACTCCTAAAAATACTCACCAATGTTTGCCCTGTACAGGTATCGCGGATCAACTAAATTAGTGCCATTAATACAGAAAAGTTGACTTTGAACAAGATGTCGAATGGCGACTCTTCTCAGTTCCGCCCCATACGGGCCTGCATATCTCACTGAAAAGAAAATGAAAAATCACATGATTTGTTAAAGTTTCATTTAAGTCTAAAATGAACAGAAAAATTGGAAACGTAACATAAACCAAGAATTCTTTTGAATTAGAAAAAGCCTTAGTGAACTTGAGTCTACAATATATGGCTTCCTTCACACATACCTTTACGTTTTAGTACGCGTTCTTCGACACGAACAACTGTATTAGTCGGCAAGTAAACTTTGGTTAATGTTGCCATGGTGTACGATATTTGTTTCCAAGTGAAGTCTCAAGTATACGATTAGATAAATCACGTTATTGTGCAGTATAAGTATAAACTTATGTAGACACGTTTCGCTCTATGTGAACTGAATACTTAGTTCTATTGTTTACGTTCACGTTACCTTGTTGATGTTACGTCACTCTGTATGACGTCAACACAATACGCAATTTGATTGGATAAAAGTTTCACTTTCGTTACCACTGTAAATATTTCATATTTTTAATTTTTGAATGATGCATTATAAAGAATACACGAAAATGAAACACTATAGAAACGTTTTAAGAAATAAAAATGTCATGATTCCTAAACATCATGTCAAATTTCGATTTGTGAGAATCGAACAGAAGTCCGAACATGGTGACGTTCTGCTCATTTCTGAACGCTCGAGCACATGACCCATGTGACCGGCACGGCGCGCCCGCGACCCATGGCTCCCAGACAACGGAACAAATGAAAGTCAACAGAATGGTTCCCATATGCTCTGCGCTAGTAAATATATTTATTGTAATTTGTTTATCAAAATTTTACGTCATCCAGGTGTCAACTGATATGACTTAGTGAGCCTTAAATAATTACAAGAGGAACCCTAGGGGCCCGGGGAAATGAAGCTCGGCCTATTATGTAAAATATTGACCATTCCGGATTCCGGCTGGTTTTCTAAATATTGGCCTTCACCGTACCACAGATAAGTAAAACTAGATGTGCCTTCACTCAATATCCCTTTCTCTAAAACATCACCCTCCAACATGTTCAATATTTCAAACACATTGTTAGACGTGAAGAGGGACACTCGACCCAACCGCTCGACCCAACCACTGCCACCATATTGATAATTTTAAAGGCACTGGTTGTTTCTCACTACTATCACCACAGTGCCAAAATCATAAAATAATGTAACGTTAGAAAATACAATGAAATAAAAATAAATGCAACCCTTCCATCATGATTCTTTTTTTTCCCTAAAATATGCCCCCCCCCCCCGAACCTATTTGTAAAATATGACTTCCCTCCCCATTCCCACTATCCTTCCCTTGCCTTATTACTGATGGTTCCCTATTAGGAACACATTATAATTATAAAGTTGGATCAAGTTGCTTTCACTACCTTCAAATGTTCCAAGTCCTTATGTTCCTCACTTCAACGTACGATATAGGCCTACAGGCTATGATGACGTCATGATAAAAATTTTGGTTATCTAAATTTACATCACATGTACAAACAGTAGACCAAATCACAAAAAGTGAAACTTACCTGTAGTATATTAGCTAACTAAGACGTCCCAAGTAATGTGAATTTAACAAATATAATATGTGAACTTGAGATGCGATGACACATCCACAGGCCTCAGAGTCAGAGTCGGTTACTGTGATTTTATACACGTTGCTCGTGCGTACGCCGCACGTTTACGCGGAGACCAGTAAAAACTAGAAATCGCGCGCTCACTCTGAAGTTCACTTATAGTAGGCAGTTCAGTCAGGACGGTTTGACAATGCTGCGTTCACGTTTACCCGAATTTTATAGCAGACTTACCCCTAGCAGCCGAATGGTAGTCGGTATAGTCCGTGTCCTTATTTCCAATTGTATGGTTTGAGTCGTCATGACTTCACATGTCGTTATTTCGTCTGTCTGTCGGCCATTGGCTTGGATTACATTAACAGACTCTAAGGTTCGAAGAGCTATATCCCATCTCAGCTGTTTTGGTCACTTTTTGGACGTTAGTGATCATCGGTCAAATATACCAAAGGTAAGATTAACTTTTAGGATTATCTCAAACCCACACTTTGTACATGTCCTGTAAAACAGATGACTAATTTGAAATCAATTTTTTTTATCGTGGTGTTAATGGTAACCAGTTGATCTATATCGCGCATGGAAAGAAAGGTAAACCAGGACTTGGAACATTTGAAAGTAATGAAGGCAACTTATAGATTAAACTTCTTAAGGAGCCTTCAGTAATTACACGGGGGGGGGGGTGTCGAAGGAGTCTGTTCTCGGACGAGTGTTATATGTTTTAGAAAAGGCTAGAGAACATTTTACGTTGGCTCATTGCATTATCTAACTTTGCATTATTTCGTGATTTTTGCAATGTGATGGTTGTACTAGAGGAAACAATTAATCCCTTTAAAATCGTAAAATAAAAATTGATGCTTGACTTCATTTTATAGAGTTACCTTATTGGAAACTAGTTTTTGAAGTGACTATGTAAAATCACACATGTGGTGGCACCGATTTCTATCGCCATCTTGTATTCACTCAAGACTTCCTGTGGTCATGTGGTTTGACAGTTGTGTGACGTGTTTATTAAAAACAATGTCCAACACATTTACTAGGCCTGTAGAGCATAGAGAACTATTCCCTTTATTTTTCTCATCATCTCCAAATTCAACGAGCCCAGTTCTGGTCATGCGCTCGAACGTTCCGTGCATAACAAATATAATTATGCAGAACGTCAGCGTGTTCTGTTTGTTCGACTTTTGTTCGATTCTCAAATCAAAATTTGACATCTGATGTTTAGCAATCATGACACTAGTTAGTTTTATTTCTTACAAAGTTACAATAGTTGATCATATTAGGCGTATTTTTATAATCTGCGATTTAAAAATAAAAAAAATGAAATATTTACAGTGGTAACGAAAGTGAAACTTTTATCCAATCAAATTGCGTATTGTGTTGACGTCATACTGAGTGACGTAACATCAACAAGGCAACGTGAACGTAAACAATAGAACTAAGTATTCAGTTCACACAGATCGAAACGTGTCTACATAAGTTTATACTTATACTGCACAATAACGTGATTTATATAATCGTATACTTTGAGTCTTCACTTGGAAACAAATATCGTACACCATGGTAACATTAACCAAAGTTTACTTGCCGACTAATACAGTTGTTCGTGTCGAAGAACGCGTACTAAAACGTAAAGGTATGTGTGAAGGAAGCCATATATTGTAGACTCAAGTTCACTAAGGCGTTTTCTAATTCAAAAGAATTCTTCGTTTATGTTACGTTTCCAAATTTTCTGTTCATCTTTAGACCTAAATGAAACTTTAACAAATCATATGATTTTTCATTCTCTTTTCAGTGAGATATGTAGGCCCGTACGGGGCGGAACTGAGAAGAGTCGCCATTCGACATCTTGTTCAAAGTTAACTTTTCTGTATTAATGGCACTAATTTAGTTGATCCGCGATACCTGTACAGGGCAAACATTGGTTAGTATATTTTGTGTGTGGATATTGAAATATGGCTAGAATTGTAATCGTTACAAATACTTTTGATATGTAAATTGTGTATAAAAGTCACAAATCTTGTTGATGAAATTCTCGAACATACAAACCATAAAATTATACCTGTCTAATGCTAAAGTCGTTCAATCATGAAACCACAAAACAGAAAAATATAACTACAAGTTTATCAACTATTATTACTCGTAATGTTATTCATATTTTTATTGTTACCACAATGCCGTCTTCCTGGTGATTAATTCTGTTTATTTTAATTATAAACTTGACTTATTTATAAACGTTTATCCGTAAAAAGTAATTTTATTTTCCTAAACATCTCGTCAAAATTTTCAAATCAAAAGAATACTAAATATTGTCGTGTTTTAAACAGAAATTTGCTCTGAATACTAGTCTGAACTATTTAACCCGAGACTAGTTAAGTTTATACTGTCTCGCTAATTTATCGGTAATATTTATTTATTTATTTATTTGTCTAATTTTATTCATTTGTTTGTTTGTTTGTTTGTTTTTGTTTTTTTTAAATTTATTGTGGGCATATATTTGTTTTGTTTGTTTGTGTTTGTTTGGGTGTTTTTGTTTGTTTGTTTGTTTGTTTGTTTATAAACGTATCTATTTACATATTTATTACTTTTTATTTATTCATTTTAGGTAATTAATTGTTTTTAAGGACATTAACTTTCATTCAATATAGACAGGACTTTCGTCATACGCCAAGTCTACCAATTACATCACCAGAGGGCGTCATTTGTATTTGACGTAGTTACATTGTTGATATTTTTTCTTTCCAGATTCAGCATTGTCTGAAAGTCCAAGAAGTGTTTCCGATCAAAGTAAGAAGTGAAATTTATTTTACTTGTTACTAAGATACATCCAAGATAATTATCCGCCCCTTAGTTTATAATTCTTTGATTAACCCTTGCAGTTAATGGTTAATGGGTTTCCATACTTACTTTCAAATTAATATTTGTTGGCACCTGTATACTGTTTACTTTTATTCTAATTTTCTGTGTTTATAATCATGTACAGATATCGAGAGACCACAAACAAGTGAATCAAATTCAACAGTCCAATCAAATCGTCAAAATGATGGTGAGTTGATAAATTTGTATACTAGAGGTTTATTTGGTACAGAGAGGACACGTCGACACATTATTAGCGAGAGTGAGACAGACAGAGAGACAGATGGACAGACAGATACAAAGAGATGGATAGATAGATAGATAGACGGAAAGACAAAGCCGGGCACATAGAAAAGGAACAGAGATAGAGCAAGATCGAGATAGACAGAACATAGAGAGGGAGCTAGAGGGACTGGAGGAAGGGGAGGGAGAACTTAGAAATTAAGTAATTTCAAGATCTTAGAATGTTAAAAAATACCAATAAACAAAATTGGAACCAGAGGTTTAAACGTTATGATACATGTTAGAAACGAATTATTCTTTTAAAATCCATTTCATCTTGATAAATCACATATCTACCTTCTGTGTTATGTGTACATATATCTATTGTCTATTTCATCTGTATTTATGTTCATTTCAGGAAATGTTAACGTTGTCGATGACATGGCAGTGTTTAACACCATGGAGGTGTTGGACTCTAGTCCTGGTACTGAGAAGAACGGTACCATCGACGGGGAAGGACAGTGTGAGAAACGCAAGGTTCTTTTTGCTGAAGAGGAGGAGGTGTTTGTATTTACCAAAGGTTCCCGAATCGTAAAGCGACAAGGATGCTTTAAGTCGATGTTCAATTTCTTCAGGAGAGTCTTCAGAAATAAATCAGAAAATGTAAGCCTCTCCGTCCGTCCGTCCGTCCCCTCTCTCTCTCTCTCTCTCTATCTATATGTTATAATTGTTAGTCTCCGCGGTTTGACTGCCTCATGCAAACACAGCCAAATACACCTTACACACGCATACACATACACATACATACATACATACATACATACATACATACACACACACACACACACACACAGTACACAGACACAAACACAAACACAGACGTCATTCCTAATTTGCTTTTTCAAACTGAACAGCAAAAAGAATGTACACTTCATTTTCCTCAGAAAATATCAATTTAACTTATTTCTTCCTTTTTAATGTTTATTTTTTCCAGAGAGGCTGTGTCTCGCCGTCAAATACACCAATTGAGTTCAAGGTAAGCCTTCCCATTGATGTAGTCAGTCATCAACTAAAACGCTTTAGAATTATGCAAGAGAGAATTCTGGGAAACTTTACTGCATGACAGACATTGCATGTGTTGGGTCTATGTTTTAAGTTTTCTATGCCATCATCTCCTTATATTGATCACAGCCATGATGACATTGTGTATTGTATCTATAAGTTGTGGGTATATATTAGAGACTTAGCAATGTATCAGTGACGACGACTTTTGTATATAATTTTAACTGCAAATCTAAGACTTTGTATTTTTCTTTCAAATTTTATGAAAATATCTGAAAAAAAAGGAAAGCATGAGAAGTAAATGATCTGAACATAACATGAAGGAGATAAAGGGTATAGTGAACATACTGAGGAACAGAGATCAAGTTCACCGAGAGAAGTGACGTAAAAGAACGACCGGGATGTGACGTTCCCGGGTTTCATCCTGTAGTCGTACCTTGACGTCAGAATATGCAGAGCGGAGAGGTGCACCCTATCGTCATTTCACAGTGACGTCAGAATAAACTGTGGAGACGATCATGAGCATCCTATAGTCACACAGTGACGTCAGAACACTGTCAACACGTGAACATAGACTTTTCCTTGTAAACCTAAATTCCAACTTGGACTGAAATGGTATCGTTTTGAAAACAATGAAGAATGTATATATTTTTATGAATATCTTTAAAGAACAGTTTCCCTTTTTTATGAGTATTTTATATTTCTATTCAGTCGAAGATTTTTTTAAAAAGTTGTTGATTGCCTTGAATTTCAAATGTAAAATAAAAAAGTTTGATTGACTAGATTGCATTAGTGTGTTCATTTTGGGGTGGTTTAACATAATGGAAAGTGTGTGTGTGTGTGTGTATGTGTGTGTGTGTACGTGTGTGTGTGTGTGTGTGTGTGTGTGTGTGTGTGTGTGTGCTGTGTGTGTGTGTGTGTGTGTGTGTGTGTGTATATGTGTGTGTGAACACCGGGGGATACCCCCCAAACTTCAGACTGGATATAAAAGATAAAACGAATGATCCCCAAAGGAATGAAGTTAATGACTCGAACATATCGATCAATCGAAAATTAAGTCAATAAATCAATCAAAATTTTATTGATGAACAAACGATGAAATTACATAGTCACCTATATAAAATATTACTTTAAAAGGCAGAATAACCCTTCTAGTACTAGTCGATGAGTGCATGTGACAGCTATCCGCCATCTTCACTATACAAGCATATTTGGTTAGATTTTTAATTTATGGCGTTATAACACATTAGGACCTTTGGACTATAAATACTAAAGATTTAAAAGTCGCTGTTAATACAATTTTTTTGCCAAAACCTTCATGAAAGACTGTTCAATGGCCATAAAAAAGTATTTTGTTTTACAATGTACAAGTGGCGATAAGCGTGA
>NC_135570.1:15227821-15390321 GCF_964340395.1 Glandiceps talaboti
TCCCGGTCCCTGCTGAGGTGGGTAGGATCCTGGTGGTGGGTATCCACCTTGTTGTGGAGGATAGTACGCTGGGGGTTGGTGTCCAGCCATTTTGAATTTTTAGTTTATGAAGGGATATGATTTCTCTCCAATGATAATGAAATTTAGTCCCGACTACTGGTATATCCTGTGTATAAACATCAATTAATATTTAGAATCAGTATTCGTAGTGTGACGACGGTTTTTCTTTTTTTTTTCTTGATTACACGTAAAGGTACATTTTATAGTAATCGAATTATAAAATGTATCGATAACCCATAAGCTTATGTTTGCCTAAAAAATATGATTTAAAACTGAAAAAATGTGGGTTAAACCCAAGAATGAAATATGGTGACAAAATAAACACTTCTGATGTGTTCGTGGTCTTCGATTTGAAACTCTCATTGTCAAGATACGGTGCCTACATTGTTTTAATAGTCCAACCACGTGGTAAAATTTTTATGTATATATACCCTATTGAATTCGCTCATATTTTGAAATAAGGAATGCAAGGACTATGAACATTGTCCTGTGACGACTTTGTATTTTAGACACAAACTCTTTTAGACATTCTCATATGCGTTTGCCGATTTCCTTTTTGTTTGTGGTTTTTTGTCTTTACGTAAATTGTTCATTTACTTGTAAAATTTATAAGTTTGGTACAATGCGTTGAGACTCTTGCGTAGTGCACTTGTTTTGTTGGACTGTACGTCTGGTGATGTGATCCGCACCTCTTCTCCAACAATAAATACGGTATGTTCATATTTGAAATATATATCTAGAGTATAGCACATGTTTGTATTTTGATAATCACAATGGGTTTTTATAAACATGTTTACAAATTTCAGAACACCATCATGCGGATATGGCCGCCACTATGATCATGATACGGTGATTGGATCAGAGACGAGTTGGTATCACCCAGCTACATCGCAGCCTTCAATATAGTTATATATTAAAAGAAGACCACTGGCGGCCATTGAAATATTATATGTAGATAACGCAAAGTATTATAGTAAATTAATACATTCATAAGATATCGGTTTTAGGGCTGGAAGTTTACTCGCATTTCAAGATTTAGATCCATTTATATTTTTGTAGAATTTGATCATGACTAAACGTTAGTTTTATTTTATGTTACGTCATAGACATGGTAAATGTTTTTACTGAAACGGATCCACTGTGTGTAAACACTAAACTAATCTGTTCAACTATTCGATAAAAGTACCCTTTGAATCAGCTACTTGGTTCCTTTTATGAGTACGATACAGACGTTATATTGATATTTTACTCACCTGTAATGTCGATTTGGTTGCAATTCGTGAAATGATAACTTACATAGACAACGATGAACCAAGCAACTCTATGACGTCACTAGACTTTGTCGTCCAACGCCCTTATCATCAAGTTGATGACGATAGTCCTGTACTAGGAGACGATTAATAGTTATTTTTCACTGGAAATATTCTGGTTGCTAAGAGTATATGGGGTTATCAAGGAAAGCACAGACAATACGATTGCGGTAGTTCTAGATTTTTGTCACAGTAAATATTATTAGCGATGGTCATATTGAAACTTCAGACCCAGTGCCCTGAACTAAAATAAATGATATCGTCACAAAAGTTGCTTACAAAATCAAATACCTGCACTAGCATCAAATAACCAATTTTAAAGATATAGTCTCTAAAAAAAATGTAAATTACTTATAAAAAAGACATTGTATCTGTTAATTAGTGGTCAATATTATCTGTAGAAAGTGTAGTGGTAAGTTTGAATATTGAGTGAAAGTTTGGTTTTGAATCTATCACCATGTTAAAACTGTACAGATTGTACTTATAGGGTATTATTTTTCGATTAGACAACCACAATATATTTACTGAATACTGTTGATAAAATACCAATAATTAGAAATCGATATATAATCGGTATAAGAAGCACAGAAACAGGTTGAAATCGTGATCGCCGTTGATGGTGCTTATTTTTGGGTGCGGACCCCAAATCAATTTGATTTGATTTATCGCGTATACAGATACAAAATATATGTTTTTCCACAGCAGGTAATGCAAACTGTTCACGGTACACGATATACGAGTTAGTTATTGGAAAGCTTTAAAAAAATGTAGTTTGAGCTAGTGCTGCTTTAAAACGAAATATTTAAAACAAACATAAACAAATACCCCCCCCCTCCGGTTTGTTTCAACTCAACATGGACAGCTACAGTGTATAATTTCTAACACTTACGTCTGACTGTTATAGGCTGTTTTGCATATTCGCTTTCCACAGTTCCGAATGGTAAATAGTGTTAACGTTGAGGGCGCCATGCGTGTTGAATGTGAAAGTCTGGTACTGTTGACTTTGAGGTAGTCTAGCTGCTAGACCTCGGCTGTTCTTCCGATACAATTCACACACAACCGAATATCGCTATCGGGGATGAAACATCCGAGTTCGGGCAAACCCTCACTGCGAACTTCGTTCGCTTATCGTATCGGAAGAAACGTCTAGCAGCAAGACTAACTTTGAGGGTGCCATGCTCGATCGTGACTTTGAGGGTGTCGACGATGCTGTTGATTGGGAAATTTTCGGACCTAGGGAAAGACTGCGACTGGTAAATACTGTTAACGTTGAGGGCGGTATACATGCAGAAGAAACCCCCACGTGTATAAATAAAAAATAGC
The DNA here is from genome assembly GCF_964340395.1 of Glandiceps talaboti. Lineage (NCBI taxonomy): Eukaryota > Metazoa > Hemichordata > Enteropneusta > Spengelidae > Glandiceps > Glandiceps talaboti. The sequence continues at coordinate 15,230,515 of NC_135570.1, forward strand.
TTTGTGACAGACCAGGATTAAAATAGCATAAAGTACGGAAATACATAAATGGTTAGTGGGATTTGTAACTTTAATCAAACCTTTTTCAAAATATAATTAAACATTTTTTTTAAAAGAAGGGTTTTCTATAAACTTATATGTTCAGAATATATTGACGTATACTCATTGAACGCAAATCATAATGCCGACTACACCTTATGATTATTTTAAATATATTGTAAAAATAAATTAGTGCCCCTTGTAGTAACAGGTAGAAGGTGGACATGGGTTAGAGTTATACAACCCGCGAAAAAACACCACTGTTTGAAATTAATGAAATGAGCTCAGGAAAGAATTCACACAGCGATTGATAATACAACCGATACAAAAAACAACAGGGGGTGCCTATGATATATACCCCGTTCAGGCGAGGCTGTTATCAGTTTGTCTCTGTGGAAGTTATAATATAACACTAAAATGCAGTACTAGTTGTAGTTGTTATACCATTTGTTACCATGTAGCATACTGTGTGTAAACAGAGTTACTGTAGCTGGCCCCTTCGCTATTTTCACACTTTGATAAGTCATCGGTGTTAATTAGGCCTATAGTGTATGTCTTTGCACAGCTAAGGAAGAAAAGGCTTCCTTATCTGTGATCTTTACATGCAACTTGTCTCATTCTTGCTAACCACGAGCAAACAAATGCAATTGTGTTTTTTTTGCAGGTTGTAGTACGGCAGAGTGTTAACTAGAAAATAACCAGTGCTTCGCACGCGGGTATATAGATACAATGTTTGTGAGGTAAAAAAATGTGTTGGCGTTAAGTTTCTCAAACAGAAATTGAGAATTATTTATGTGTGATTGGGTTGAAGGTTGAGATGCTACAACGGTCTTCCAGACTAAATGTCAAAACATTTTACTCAGAGATCCAAAGTTAATCGGGATACTACATTTTCTCCTAATTTAAATTTTGATTTCAATTTTTGATTTTTTTAATTTCTTACAGTAATCTAAACTTTCTATATAATTATCACATTGCTGATATTCAGTATTGAATAGGAATTATAATGGTGGTCATGTTCTGCTGATGGTATGCGAGTATGTACATCACTGAACGATCGAACGAACGAACGAACTCTAAATAGAGCAACAATAGTTGCCCGTGTGTGAATGTTGGTTTAATACCAGGTCCGTAGTATTTTAATTTACCCATACACATTTTATAGGCTTGTTTGTTTGTTTGTTTGTTTGCTTGTGTATGTTTATATTTATTTGTGATAACACGGTTTGGCCCGACCGAGGGTTCGGCTCCGAGGTTTGGCTCACTGCAGGGTGATAAAATGAAGAAAGGATAATTAATACCCACAATACGTTGCGAAAAGTAAACTTTTCTTTCAACATGGCGGCGTCCAGAGTCTCCCGTGTTCGCCAGCTCTTTGCCATTGTGTGCACATTTTAACAAGAACTCTTGTCATATCCCTTCAGAGGAGCAAATAATTCCAATGAACGTTACTTTGGTTGGACGTCTAGAACCATTCAATTTACAACGGAAAGACCGGTAAACGCACGAATTTATTGGTACACGATTGACAGATTGAGGCCATCCCAACCTCGCAAGACACACACAGGTACATGTCATATAGTGTAAGAAAGCTGCCGAGAAGTGACTTTATCAGTGAATAACATATATGAAAACGTCAACCTGATCATAACTGATCATAATGATAAGATTAGCTGACGGTAATTTTAGGTAAAGTACATTTTTTTCGAACTAAAGTAGTAAAGTATAGTTAGTATATAGAAGAACTTCAAGAAGAAGATGCGATGCGCTGGACGATGCGCCGGGTGCTACGATACATCATGTACTGTATTGAACCCGAAGTTGTGCATTTCCTGGGACGTGTGTATATTTCCAAGCAAAATATTTATAGTACATGTTTTTAGACTTTTGTGTCTGTGGGACATTGTACCAAAGTCTAGGTTGGTGTCGAGGAGTGCAAGTAGGAATGCGCCCCCTAGCGGCAAAGTAGAAATTAGGTTTTACTATTATAGGTAACTTTGTCTATGCTTGCATTCCATTGCAGTCAATTCATACCAGCCACATTTGATAAAGGAGATAGCTAACATGTTTTAATCTATGTGGAATTAAAAGGCAAGAGAACAAACTTGTATTTGGACTGAATACATAAGTACCGCAGACCATGGTTTTAACATCACCCTGTATTGAAATCCATAGTCTCAGTAATATCCTGACTCTTGAGTCTTGTCACTGGGGGCTACATCCACTTAGCGAGAGTCTGGGGCATTATGTTGCTGACTATTGTAAGGAGCAACATGGCTGCTGTTTAGATCTGTGACAGCTGCTCATTGGACAAATATGATTCCAAATTTTCATTTTCATAACTCTATATATATATGTAACAAATCTAGGGAGGTTGTGGCTATACTTCTGTTTTGCAGTTGAATTCGGTCATGTCATGATGGTGTGTATGCCTTGTATAAGTATAATATATTTTAACAAAATCACGTGCGTCTATAAAGTTACCTTCCTGTGAACCTGGTAGTGCTGTACACTATGACGAACTACTACTATAATTCCTACCTTGCAAAAATATCATTCAGTTATTGAACCATATAAGGAAGTACTCATTAATATTCATTATATGTCAGAAGGTCACACAAAGTAGCTTTGCCAATGTGTCTTGACCAATCATGTTGAAGCTTTTATGAACAGTCAGTGATGGGCCTACTCCATAGACAATTTACATGTACTTCAGATTTCAAGCAAATTTCTCTAACACGCTATCTCTGTGGTAGAAATTTATAACCATTTGCATATGAGGTCCGCAAAGATTCTAGCAAAACATATCCGAAATGGAACGAACTTTACCGTGGAAATTGCATGCTATGTTGATTTGATTTTATATAGCCATACCGTGTACAATGACCCTTATAGTTGAGGGTAGTCAAGGTAACCTCAGTGGTCAGAAGAGAAGCTCTACATGTTTTTTTTCCCATGCTGCTTTTAGTTATGATAGCAGTTTCTAAAGACGGTAATCAACAGCCTGGCCAGCATCAGATTGAGTAAACACATACACTGCTTGTTAATTGTTTGACCTTTCAAATATCACACTAACTGTATGATACAACAGTTTTGATATGATAGCCGATCAGATGACTACTAAGTGCTTCCTTCAAAACTTCTAACCAATCATTGGTCATTAAAATCCGGCATTGACATCACCTTGCTAATAGTGTAGCTTCATTTGTATCCAAGTATACAAAGTCCCTGTGAAGGCTATAGATTGGAACATCAACCGTGCCGACAATGTGTTCACACCATTAGAAGCTATTATATCGATGGCCTCACTATCTTCCTGTGTGTTTGTGTAGTATTTTGTGTGAAGGTCCTTCATACTAGTAGAAAGAGGGATATATTCTGAAAAATACATTTTTAGATGCAAGGGCTGAATATATTTGTGAGTGTACATTGAAAAATTGAATTAATATCTCATGTGAGGATGCACGTTATGAAATTCTTTGTCTTCTTAACCTTCATGCTTTTTTTTCCAGTATTGTCTACATACATATTTCATCAAACTATCACAGAGGGGCTTATTCTGACTGACATTTCATTTGTTTTTGGGTCGAAGCCATATTTTTCAAAGGTAAAAACAATTGAAAAGATAAATGATAATAAAATAAAATCCCGACCTACCTACCCTATTTTCTGAGGTCTTGTCATCGGAAACACACACTTATTTTTTTTTCACCGTACAAGTTGAATACACATCTTTTTATGATATGAACTGGTGCCTTGAATATAGTTGTACAAATATATGTTGATATAAATGAAGATTGTGAAAATTTGAAATTCATTTCAGAGTTTTATTTGGTGTCGTCAGTTCACCTGTTTTATACCAATATTGTAAAACTTAGCATTTTGTGAAGATAAATTTTCACTTCAAGAAGGAAAGAAAGGTACAAAAATATATAGTTTTTAACATTTCTAACATTGTTCATAGGAGGTCAGATCTAAATGTTTGTTTTTTCGGATATTTTTTATTTCATCTGGAGAATCATATATTTTATTATATTTACTGATACATAACTTGTAGTATATAAACCATGAAATCTATAAACACAACAACCAGGCAACCAGAATGTTCTGAATGATGCGATGTCAATATATTTGGTTGCGGCCAAAATTACCATTGATAACTGGAATGTGGAGAAAATACACATACATAAATGTACCAATGTTATTTTGTAAGGGTTTGTATGAAGCAGAACAATATCAGTCTATCTACAGATGAATAACAGTTGTTGTACATTAGACCGTGGATGAATGGAACCTGTTACAAACAGGGAAAGTAAACAAATTAATTGGATTAATAACACTTGGCACATCATGCTGGAAGTACAGAGAGAGAGACTTGTATTTCATTTGATACCAATAGTTTTATGGCCACTTTACATAATAATTCACAAACAAATTTCCATTTCCCTGGCATTTCATGTACACATAAAGCGACCATAAAACTGTTCTTATCAAACCATGGTGTGTAATACAAGTCTCTGCTGTTCCAACATGCTGTGCCAAGTGTTAGTAATTCAATTAATTTGTTTACTTTCCTTATTTGTAATAGGTTGTTCTGGTTGTCCACGGTCTGATGTCAGCAGTTGTATACACAAACAGGATTTGAGGGAGACATGATAATGGGTATGAAAGAAAACAGCTCCAGTTTCCAAAAAAATATATTCTTTAATAAAAAGTACACTGATGTTTTGATCTCACACAAGAGACTTTCTTCAGGATCTAAAAATGAAAAAATGTGATAGAACAATGATAAACAAATATATAAAACTACAACTAGAATGTAAAACTGAGAAAAGTTGGCAAAGCTAGGTGGAAGCACAAAGTGAAAAAGGATATAAAAAGGTATGAAAAACTTTAAAGGGGAATATGATCAAAAAGGGGTGGAAATAAAAATAAAATACTTACAGACTAAAAAACAGAACACTGCAAAAAGTATGTGATGTGTACTGATTGGAGATCCATTTTTCGTTCTTTTTGCATCCTTTTTTATTTTATGCTTCCACCTAGTTTTAGAGCTTTTAATTTTTTGATTTTATCATTGTTCCATTGCATTGTTTTAGATCCTTGAAGAAGGTGTTTTGTGCAAGACTGAAACACTAATTTCTTTTTAATAAAGAACACATTTTTTTTCTTCCGAATCTGGAGTTTGTTTTCTTTCATACCAACCACTATATTTTAAACTCATATTCAAAAATATTTCAAAATAATTTATCTAGTAAATACTGATTTAATTGGGGTTTAAAGATAGATGTTTGCAATTCTCGCTACCTGCAATACAATTCTACACATCACTGTGGAGTCAAATGGAACAAAGTCGCGCGACAACGCATTCTAATGTCGACAACTACACTTCCGGTCGGCTATGCTAATACACAGGAATGTTTCTTTCCCATTTTCAGTTGTAGACATCTCTTGTAAATTTGCTCTGGAAAGATACTGTACATATTTAAATTTCCCACCTCCATAATTATATGAGCTTAAAACTTGCGTTTATCTTATTTGTTACAAATTAAACTGTTTGGAAGAAACATTCACGTGTATTGACATAGGCGACCAGAAGTGTAGGTGTCGACAAATGCAAGTGCGGTCGCGAGACTGCGTTCCATTTGACTCCTTAGCGATGCATAGAATTGTATTGCAGATAGCGAGAATTGTTCATATTTTTTTCAGTTGGCTGGGTATTGAGATTTAGTGTTTTGTAGTTGTGTACTTTAGATTGAAAACAGTATATCTTAGATTGAAAACAGTATGTCATGGTGACCAATTGGAGATGTTATTCCCCAATATTTCTTCATTCAGCCAAGGAAAATAAGAGTGACCTAAGGGGGCTTTGTCACTGCGAGTAGCTAGATGAGTGCGTTCCGGCTGAATGAAGAAAAGTGTTGGAGAATAACATAATTATACCAGCACCAGTAATATCAAAAAATAATCGGAGAAAGTAATGGTCAATTTTCAATGTTTTGACTCATATTTCAAACACAGAAGAACCAGTGATGTAGACATGTGTTGTCGTGACGTCGAACGACCAGAAGATATATTCCATATTTTTTGTTCAACTTGGCTTGTACATGGTATAATAAATATTACAACATATCAGACTCATTTGCAAAATTTGGTCTCAGTGAATAGTTCAATTTTCTAGCATTAGCAATTTCAGAATTTATAGTAGGGAATTACACTGAAAACAAATTACTTAGAGATTTTGTGTTCGATTTGTCAAAAAGATTAAAAACTTGTAGAAAGGGCAGACCTTTGCTTTCAAGAAAAATACACCTTTATAGAATGTATCTCACTGTGAGTACTTAATATGAAACGCTTTAAAAATATCAACGTCAGTCACTCATTAAATCTCTCGTTTTTTTTATTATATTTTTTGTCAACTGCTCTTTTTGGGATATAAATCAGTGATAAATAAACCATTTTATTGATTAATATCATAATTCATTTATTTGGTTACCATGGTAACAGTGTTTTAATAACAACACTGATGTGTTCATATAAATAATCTCTTTGATAGCAGATGTAAAATAGAGTCCCTGCTGACATGTGTCTAAAAGCATTGATATAGTCTGATTGAGATTTTCAGAACTATTACTGTTGGTCGCTATAGCAACAGTGGTTTAGTTTAGATGAATAACTCATGTTGGACTTTGATGGAAAGGAAAGCTGAACTATTGTTGATTTCATTGCCAGATTTCAATCCAGGAATGTATTCGAGTTTCCCATGTAATTCTCGTTGGCAACTCCAAAATAAACTGACACACTTACAATATATGAATTTAAAAGCTTCTTGTCCAATGATATGCATTGTTAGACATTTATGCAGTTCCTTTCTCGTTTGTTTATAGGTAACCATGACAACAGTATCTTTGGTAAATTGAGTAGTCTTGTGCAGGTTAGTCACTTAAGTAATTGATAGTGTTGTATTCATGAACCTGTTTTGTTGTCACATGAAATCACGTTGTTTTGTTAACTATATACAGAATGTGGTAATAATGGAAATAACAATAACATAAAAAATATGTATGCACTGATTTCCATATTATTATGTTATAGTTTTTATGTGTAACTTTTGTTGTTATGCTAATTGCTATGTGATGTTGCAATGTTGTGTTGTGTTGTGTTGTGTTGTGTTGTGTTGTGTTGTGTGGTGTGGTGTGGTGTGGTGTGTTGTGTTGTGTTGTGTTGTGTGGTGTGGTGTGGTGTTGTGATGTGATGTGATGTGATGTGTTGTGTTGTGTTATGTGATGTTCTGTTGTGTTATGTCATTTGATGTTCTGTTGTGTTGTGTTATGTTATGCTATGTTATGTCATGCTGTGTAGTGTTGTGTAGTCACCATTTCATTCTCACTAAAACTGAAACTTTTTAATTTTGAGCTTCGTTACTAGATCGAACACATTACATGAATTTACCGTTCACTACACCATGCTTTTCGCGCTTTGTCTGAGGTGAACATGGTTCGTACCTTATGTATCGTTCAAGAATAAACAAATATCTTTGTGTATACCGAGTTAACAGTTCTCCTCAGATCAGCGACACAAAATTTGTATCAAACGCTTTTACAACTGTATCTCTGTCAAATTGAAAGTTCACGCTGTCGTTCATACTTCATGTCATGGAACTCAGTTTGTGCATTGCAGTATTCACCATATTGTTTTGTTTTTTCGGCCTACGTAGTGGAAGGCCTGGTAAAGACGACATTGCTGATGTAACAATTTTATGATTTGTTTAACTTTTAAGGAACGCACTTTATGTACACTTCCTTCTAAATGTAATACAATGTAGTTTAAATTACGGATATTCCACGTTGCAACAAAGAAACCACAAGCATTATGCATAGATTTTGTGGTGCCCTATTCTAAATTGGCTTTGCAAGTTTGGCTAATTGTATCAAAAATATTCTCGCCAAATGCAGATTTTATTCACATTTTGCGATTTGGTGAGTGGGCAGCGGAAACACTGCAGCCACTCTAGCCATTCAATCATCATGACTCCACACTTCTAATCCCTATTGCTGGACTAAGATCCAAACTGTGTTCCTATTCCCTAAGTATCTCCTCTGGGAAAAATGATTATTGCACCCTGGTTTCAAGGCAAACTAAGATATGGGTATGATTTTGAATATTTGTTTAAATTGAATGTACATGTACTTCCAGGAATGCCCATATGGAAATTGTGTGTACCACACAGAGGTCATGAGAGAGGTGAATTATAGTGTAATTAGTGGTAGCTAGAACACATGTTGCCTGATTTATCTAAATTTACATTTCTCAGATAATTATTATAGTTTGATACATGGAATGATAAGCTGAGTTTTTATGATGTACAGGGTGGGAGGTGGGGGGGGGGATAGGGAATGGAGAAACAGGAAAGAATTAACATACACACATACAACGGGTCACATGTTTGACTCAAACTAGTTTATTACCAAAGTAAAATAAACACACAAAGCTTTCAATCTAATTAGAATCTGATTAATACCTCTATTTTGATGTGTTGTGACATTTGTTTTGTTCCAGGTGATCTGCACCAGGTGATAGGCACAAAACAAATGTCACAATACAATGGAAATAGAGGTAATTAAAATAAAGACATCTAGCTGCTTTTGCATATTTTAATCAGATTGACAATTCTTTGTACATCAAAACTGCTTGTACTAAAACAAATACTAGAATTATGCAAGAAACTGGAATTAACACTTTGAAACTACTGATGGCTGGTGTAAGTAATTTGTCATGTGTTTAAATACATTTTCTGTACTATTAGTGATAAAAGTACCATTTTGATAAGAAACAATACAGATTGTATTTTTTTGTAATGATTGACAATCATACATTTAATCAGGATGTGTGTACAAATTATGAACATTTAGATGTTATCCCCCAATATTTTTCTCCGTTTAGCCAAGGAAAATAGAAGTGACCTAAGGGGGCTTTGTCATTACGAGTTGCTAGACGAGTAGTGACAACCCTTTAGGTAACACATTTTTTCCAGCTGAATGAAGAAAATATTGGGGAATAATATAATTATACCAGAGACAGTAATATCAAAGAAATATTGAGGAAAATAATGTCATAATGAATGTTTTGACTCATATTTCGAATACAGCAGAATCAGTGACGTAAACACAAGTTGTCGTGACGTAGAGCGACCAGAGTATATATTCCATTTTTTTTTCTAAATGGCTAGTGCATGGTATAAGTATACATATGTATTATATGAATGTTACATGTTATATGTATATGTCTATAATATTGGCTCTGGGTTACCTATGTGCTCATACAAGTATAGAAGGGGACTAGCAACCACTAGCTGACATGCCATAAAGTGCATAGTAGTGCATCTTTTAATTTTTTCACCATGTCAAGTGACTGAAATCTTTGGTTTAAAACAATCACTTTTTTTGACATATGCATTGATAGAGCTTAATAAGGCTTCAGTCATATAGTTTTGTCTTTTAAATATGACCTTCACCTCATAACCCAAACATACTTATTTACTTGTAGTCATGGTTACCCAGGCTCCCACATTCTTGCAAACCAGAGCTGTTAATTCTTCTGCGACACTGCGAAATAACCTCTGGAAAGTGCCGTAAAAGAGGCTGTGGTTTACGATGATGGACTCTAACTGTTGGGGCTCCAGTATGAAATTTTATCCAATCTCCCCCCCTTGCATTGGCTCTGTGTCCAAGCAGTGCATTCTGGGGAATACTTCATGGCCAATATTGCATGCTGAATGATCCAGGTTCCTTCGCAACAGGTTTGCACATCTCAAGCAACCAAAAATACATCTTAATTACGAAGAACGGTTTCATAAGCCCATACTTTATGACTTGGAAGAAATGAAATGCATGACTTCCAGTGCAGAAAACTTTGGATATTAACTTGTCTGTCCCTGGATCTCCTACTCATAGTGGAGCCTCCAGCAAGCCATGGCTAACTGAGATTAAGCTACCCTTGATTTTATAAAATGATGCAACTTTTGATCATGCAACCACAGAAATATATAAAAAATAAGATTATATCGGCGACTATACATTTTATGACATACTGATCATAAATAATAAGTCACCTCAGTGTCTAGTGGAAAATAGATGACTTTGAGTCACAAGGGAATATTGAGTGAAATATCTGATGACCGGTAGGAATTTCTGAAAACATGATGTTTGGTCATTTTTCTTTGTCACCTCAAATCTTAGGATATTAAACTCATCAAATTAGCCTTTCTAAAAATTTGCCATGGTGATGCTCTACTTCCTGTCTGTGTGTACCTTGGGGGTATATGATGATATAGATTACTTGGTTAATCACACAAGCACTGCTCCTTTCCTGGATGTCTGAACAATACAAAAAACATCCCTGATTTACACTTCTACAGAATACCAAGGGACAAAGCTCTTATGAAATAGTTTCCATACTAGGAGGTGATGATACCCCCATTTGAGCGACGGCGGTGTATTTCAAATTTCCTGTTTGCAGTCTGCAATATTGGCTTATTGATAATGTTTGGATGATTTAGGTTAATACTTTGATGACCTAAAGACATCTCTAATTATGGTATAAACTCTCACATCCGTGTAGAATTTGAAATTATGATTTCACTAAATTGAAAATGAGGAGTAATAATTAAAGTTGGACCTAGCTATACTTACCTGAGACAAGGTTTTGAAATACTCACATAAAACTTATCCAGTGTTTGTGTTAATCATTAATGTCATCTATTTGTGTCCTTGAAGTGAGTATAAAATTTCAAGATAATATTGACAAAGTCATCATGCATTCAAGATTTTCTCAAAAAATCCCATAGCAATTTTTGTGTGCACCCAAAAACTGTGTCATCAAATAATTTATTCATCATTTTGCCTAACTGCAAATCTCAAGATACTGTTTGACAATTTCATGCATGTGTATTTCATAAAAAAATCCTACTGCAATTTTTGGCACCCAAAAACTATGCCACCGAAACATTTATTTGTTTTGCCTTAACTCTAATTTCAAAATACTGTTGACAAGTTCATGCGTGCATGTGCATTTCTCAAAAATCCCACAGCAATTTTTGAATGCAGCCAAAAACTATGTCGCCAAATAATTTATTCGTTTTGCCTAACTGCTATGCCACAGTTCTCATGGTTACTACTGGTGATAATTGAACATATTTCAGTGCATACAATAACACACTTAGTTTAATACTCAATACAAAAATGACACAGTGAAACATTCAGATCTGGTCCATGTCTCCTAGCTTCTAGATATAGTAACAGATGTTTTCAGCAAAATTCATCCAATGTTCCACAATATTAGAATATGTCAGTCTGATTCAAACCAAAGGACGTTGATTACATAGCCTTTTTTATTGCTCTTTAGGTTCTTTGCTATGGCAACAATGCATTTATACGACACTGATGTAGTGTGTATACATCACCATGGCAACAACATGACCTCATGGTATTAACTGAACAAGACTGAAGAGCTATATAGGGTAAGTATATTGTTCATTTCATATTTTATGTTTTTGTTTTTATAGAACAATTTTATGGAACTAATAATATTTCATATACAATTGTTTTGTAATTCCTTTTAACATGAATAGTCCTGTGTACATGTATCAGTTAAAGGGAAATTTGTCATTTCTGTGGTTGTGTTATGTTGAGATAAATTGTAACTTGTGATGGTGATTCAGTCAGTAAAAAATGATTAAACTCTGATACATAAGCTAGTAGTAGATGTATCCACAGTGGCTTATAAACTTGCTTAGATTTTATTTGGTTTTATAAATTTATACTATTAGTGTTCTTCTAGAGTGTAATATTTTTGTTACACACATTCTTACCCTCAGTTTGTTTTTTGCATTGTACATTGACATGACACTGCCCTTACATGTTGCATTGTGCATGGGGTGTGCCCCTATATATGTATTGCATTGTTATCATATGTATGAGGACATTCACACCCCTACATGTTGCATTGTAATGTAATTTATGAGGACACTGACACCCCTATATGTTGCATTGTAATGAGTGACAGGTATGTCCCTTACTGTAATGTGGTACACAGTGTATAGGGAGGTATGTCCCTTACTGTAATGTGGTACACAGTGTATAGGGAGGTACATTGTATGTCCCTTACCGTAATGTGGTACACAGTGTACAGGGAGGTATGTCCCTTACTGTAATGTGGTACACAGTGTATAGGGAGGTATGTCCCTTACCGTAATGTGGTACGCAGTGTATAGGGAGGTACATTGTATGTCCCTTACCGTAATGTGGTACACAGTGTACAGGGAGGTATGTCCCTTACTGTAATGTGGTACACAGTGTATAGGGAGGTATGTCCCTTACTGTAATGTGGTACACAGTGTATAGGGAGGTATGTCCCTTACTGTAATGTGGTACACAATGTATAGGGAGGTATGTCCCTTACCGTAATGTGGTACACAGTGTACAGGGAGGTAAGTCCCTTACTGTAATGTGGTACACAGTGTATAGGGAGGTATGTCCCTAAGTTACTGTAATGTGGTACACAGTGTATAGGGAGGTATGTCCCTTACTGTAATGTGGTACACAGTGTATAGGGAGGTATGTCCCTTACCGTAATGTGGTACACAGTGTACAGGGAGGTATGGCCCTTACTGTAATGTGGTACACAGTGTATAAGGAGGTACATGTATGTCCCTTACTGTAATGTGGTACGCAGTGTATAAGGGAGGTATGTCCCTTACTGTAATGTGGTACACAGTGTATAAGGAGGTATGTCCCTTACTGTAATGTGGTACACAGTGTATAAGGGAGGTATGTCCCTTACTGTAATGTGGTACACAGTGTATAAGGAGGTATGTCCCTTACTGTAATGTGGTACACAGTGTATAAGGTGGTATGTCCCTTACTGTAATGTGGTACACAGTGTATAAGGAGGTATGTCCCTTCCTTACTGTAATGTGGTACACAGTGTATAAGGAGGTATGTCCCTTACTGTAATGTGGTACACAGTGTATAGGGAGGTATGGTCCCTTACTGTAATGTGGTACACAGTGTATAAGGAGGTATGTCCCTTACTGTAATGTGGTACAGTTGTAATATTACCAAGACATGTGCACTCTGCTGGAACAGCACAACCATTACATGCCATTATACGTTGGGTAATGACATGACATAGATACAATTGAAGATTGGATGATGGAATTGATTTTATATAAATACATTCATTACTCGTAACATTTCAGATATTGATCGTTTTCCGTAGAAAGTGATTTCAAAAGAACGGTTTGAATCTTTGACTGTATAGTTTTGCTTGTCAGGTTGTTTCAAGAAGTTCGAGTCATTACTTGATTTTTTTGACAGTTTTCTTCTTCTTTTTCTTTCTTCAAATCAGTCATTTATTCAAAATATAGTTTTGTCGTGTTTTAGTTTATTCTTGACAGTCATGGATTATTGACGTTGATAAATTTGACAGTGAGTGAAGGCTCAAAAATGTAATATTTGAAGATTTCTGCAAAGTTGCTACTATCCTAAGAGGCAGTCAGTGTGTATGTTGCTATAGCAACATGTTGAGATGTGTGTGCTGTAGGAATATGGACATATAAAAGACTCAGATGTAATTTTAATATAAAAGCCATTACAATATGGTGTGATATTACTGTATGAAATAGCTTAATTTAGGATTTAATTAGAAAACCATGTTTGATGGTTTGTGTTACTGAAATGGAATAGAAATTGAATTTCTCGGTTTATCAGTCAATTCATGACTTTGCATTAATATTACGTCTCTACATTTACTTCATACTACATGTTTGTTTTATCTTTTTTGTGTTGATTTCACTGAATGGATGGTACAGAGATTCTGACCATATATTGAGTGAAATCAACACAAAAAAAGATAAAATAAACATAGTTATATGGTCAGAATCTCTGTACCATCCATTGAGTGAAATCAACACAAAAAGATAAAATAAACATAGTTATATGGTCATTTCTGTGAGATAATGTCAAGTTTTGTTCTTCAGATTGCTCTATTTCTAATTAATGTTGTATAAAGAATAATGACATAGCAACTGTTGCTAGGTAACCATGAATGAAAGATACAACTCTATAGTTCATCAGTTATTTCCTGAAAAAATAGAGGTATAGTCCTGGAATTAATGGTGTGCTCCTAAGTGAAATGAATCCAACCTAGCCTTGTTGTGTATATAATGATATCTTTTCATTGAGAGGAAAGTCTTAGCAATGAAAGTTGTGGTTCAGTCTGTTGTCAAGGATCACTCCTGTCATCCAATAGTTAGGCCAACAAAAAGAAAAGAATTGTTTCTGATCAGGGCATTTCTGATCAGGGCGATTTTTTTTCTTCAATTTTCAACAAACCTGTCATTCAACTTACTATTATGGTGACAGTTACTGCTATCTTTATTTAGTGTGTATGTGGGGCAGATGTCATTTGCTTGTTCATGATTGGCTCTGCAGTTGTCTTCGTTGAAGCAGGGAGGGTTATTTTTGTGTTTTCCCCAGATCTGCAGACTGCATGGGCTGGACAAACATACACACCAAAAAAAAAATTTAAAAAATGCGGGGGTATTTAAGTGATGCATGCACTGACCAGAAACAAAATTTTTTTTTTGCCTTATATGTAATTGATGTCATAGAAGCCTTTTCAGAATGAGTACATGTTTCTCTTAAATTGCTTTTACCTCCAATCTGTTCTTGAAAGTGTTTCTGACATTAAATCATCAATATCAAGGAGATGTCAGGTGAATTGTTTGAGAAGGGTGGTCAATTGATGTTCTTGGAACGTTTGAATAGACAGTGTAGTGAGATCAGGCTGATGGGGGGGGGGGGGGGGAGTCCTTGGTTCCTGTAATGTGCGGGTTTAGATGCATTTGGAACTCAGTATTTTCCATGGCCCATTATCTTAATTTCTATCTAGGTCTAGGTCTTCTGGCATGGTTGTGTTCCCCTATGTCCTGGGGTCTTGGTGAAGGGCTCACCAGGATTTATGTCAAGCATGGCATTCAGAGCCCCATTACATGCACAATCAGAAACTCGGTGGTGTCTCCCAAAGACCCCTTTGAAAACAGGTTTGTGTGGTGCCATCTGTGGATTCCTAAGTACTTATTTCCTTCAGATAAGTAATAATGAATATACATTGTTCATCTAATAAATATTCATGTCTGCATAGAATGTTTGATATCAGGCATACAACAATGAGAACTAACCAATCAGATCATTAGTCAGATGAATATAAACCAATCAGAAATCAAGTACTTTCCATGGTAGATTGTGTATTAGTAATACAATGTACCGGTATGTACATCAAGCGCCCCCATCTAGCCAGCTTATTCTGGGACTGCCTTATCTACAGGGACTCTCTGAACAACTGTTCAAAGTTTTCCAATCTCACGGCGTTAATTTGTACCACCAGCCAAGTGACACCCTGTGGTCATAAGTAATGCACCCCACGGACAGAACACCGAAAGAGTAAACTCTGTGGCACAATTTACCACATCACATGTGATCAGGACAGCGTCCAACACCCCCTCAGTGTCCGATTCAAAGAGTACACAAAGAGGGGTAAGGCCACTGGAGTTGAGGAACACTGCAACCAGACCGGCCACAATGTGTCCTGGGATAACACCATGGTTTTAGCCAGAGAACAGGACTGGTTAAAACGCAAAGTAAAGGAAGCTATCTACATCAGACAGAGGAGACCCATCATGAACTGGGACCAAGGATACCAACTACCATCAATTTACAGAAATATTATTCCGCCAGTTCAGAGATAAACATTAACATTGCGTAATTAAATCATTGTGTGATCAAGGTCCGTAGTAGACGGATCGAGACGTAGCATTCGTTATCAATTTACCATTCCAAAGTAACTAAATTGTACAGTCCTAGTGATTCTAGGAACCATGAACAATATATTCTCCATCAAGTATAACACTGGGTAGGAGGTAGCTATTGTGCCTCAAAGCCTGGGAAGGAGGAACAGTTGTGAAAAATGAAATACTTTGTGGTGCCAGCAGAAATGCCAGTAATTTCTTCTTCCTTTTTAACATTTGAGGTTATATGAAAATGTTTTATGGTTGAGAGCATATTCTAGCTACATCACAAAGAGTATGAAATACACAATATGCAATGGAAAGGGTACAAAAATTTTACTCTGACATCACAAAATAGAATGATCTATCTTAGAACTGTGTACCCTCATACTGGTTGAGATGTTTGAACTTATCCTAAAGCTCACTACGTCAGAAAGTTATAAAATACAAAATGTGTAGTAGAAAAGATTCTCTTACGGCATAAACGTACATCTTTAGAAGTTAAGAATACTAAGAATCCAAAATAATACTTAAACCTTGTGTTTCTCAAGGCATGCATGCACATATGGTAATTAAGGTGCATTAAAATCTGTCATGCAGTACTTACGACCATTTAATAACTGTAATTATAGACATAGCCATGAAAATAAATGCTTCCAAGACCAACTGCACAGTATATTAATGTACAGTTCCAACCTTTGAAGATCAATATGTTGTCAGAAGTCTATTATATATTTTGTATTTGATACCTTTTGTGACGCTTCAGGAAATATGCTCAGAAATTGAATCCATGTATAGTTACAACCTTTGTAGAACTCTTTATGTCGTGAGAGACATTTTTTGTGCCCTATCTATACACATTTTGTATTTTATACCTTCATGATGTAAAACGCTTCTTGAAATATTCAAAGCCTGCACAGGTATTGTCTCAACTTAACTGCATGATGAACAGTTAGAAGGTTAGTTTGAAGCATTATTTAAAAAAAAACAAACTTTTAAAACATCACTGTTGTTGCCGAGATGTTCTAAAATCCATATGATGTAGAATGCCTCTGGAAATATCTAAAAGAGAGCTCAAAATTTGTGTATGTTCTGTATGAACGTCTAATGACCAACAGTTAGAGGGCCTTATAGTTTGAAGTACTATTGTTGTTACTTAGCTGTGTAAAATCTTATGACGTAAAATGCTTCGGGAAATATTGAAAGAGAACTCAAATAGTGTACATGGACTGTCTGAACTTTTGATGATGAATAGTAAAATGCAATTAGAAGGTTTCACATTTTGAAGCATTATTTTTGTTGCCTAGCTATTTAACTGTCTAAAATCCTTATGACTTAGAACATCACCTCTGGAAATATGTAACAACCCTTGTACTTTGATTGTAAATGTAACAGCCAAATTTGAACATTCCATTATTCTTGGCAGTAACTTTATTTATTTGAGTATATGTTCCTCACAATATTGTTTCTTCTACATGTATACTGTAACTTCCAACGGAATGAAACTTTGATGTAAACCAAACTTTTGAGGATCTTCTATACTTTTATATTTATTCTCCAAGATCTGAATTTAAAAAAAACACACACACACAGAGCAACCATGATACTGGGCATAGCAACTGCACACTGAGATAATTGTTAGAATTCTAATACTTCATTTAATATAATTATGTGTTTTTAATACTATGTCCAGAGTTTGTGGTAGGTACAATATCTGTGAGTATTATGGTTCTCAAACAAAGTGATCCATCACTCTAAATACAGTACCCATCACTGCAAATACAATACGTAAAATAATCCATCACTGCAAATACAATACCTACAATAACCCATCACTCCAAATACAATACCTAAAATAACCCATCACTGCAAATACAATACCTACAATAACCCATCACTGCAAATACAATACCTACAATAACCCATCACTGCAAATACAATACCTAAAATAATCCATCACTGCAAATACAATACCTAAAATAACCCATCACTGCAAATACAATACCTACAATAACCCATCACTGCAAATACAATACCTACAATAATCCATCACTCCAAATACAATACCTAAAATAACCCATCACTGCAAATACAATACCTAAAATAATCCATCACTGCAAATACAATACCTAAAATAATCCATCACTGCAAATACAATACCTAAAATAATCCATCACTGCAAATACAATACCTAAAATAATCCAAACTGCAAAACAAACTTGCAGCATTTTAAAGAGAAAACATATCTTTTGCCATTATTATAGCAAAGGCATGAACTGTAAAACCAAGAGTCTGATGTTCATTTATGCTTTATGACTGTATGCATGTCATGTAAGTTCTTAAAACACACATAATAGTATCTGAAATAATGAGTATCACTTTAGTCTGTTTGGAAGTAGTTGCTGTTTGCTAATGATGTTATTTCTTTGTATAGATTGCAAACAGATGCTACAGTTGACAAGACAGATGTCACTTGGTCAACACAGGAAATGATGTTTTGTATAGTCTGGTCACGGTTTTCCTTTTCAAAGGTAAGTTTTCATTACTCAAGATCCCACACAACTCAACTTCTATAAATTTGAAAACAGTTTTTTGATAAAAAATGCACTTAAAGTTCAGACAAAGGTCAGATTGATTTGTCTCAATTTTGTAAATTTATCTTAATGCAAAAATTTTATTTATTTAGATTTTTTCCTTCACTTTAGTTAATGCTTTGAGAGAACATTATGAGACAGTAGCAAACCTCAAAATCATAACATCTAGAATTCAGTAGTAGCACTGATCATTTTATTACTAAATTTTGAAATTGATGGTAACTTTAATACATCACTATACTGGCACTCATGTTGGAGATATTTGCTTATTCTTAACAGCAAAATACCATATTTGGTCATTCTGATGCCAGCAAATACCATATTTGGTCATTTTGATATAAGTAGATACCATATGTGGTAATTTTGATGTAGCAGAATATTAGCGTATTTGGTCATTCTGTCATTCTGGTGTCAACAACTGCCATATTTGATCATTTTGATATAAGCACATACCGTATTTGGTCGTTCTGATGCTGGCAACTACCATACCGTATTTGATCATTTTGATATAAACAGATACCATATTTGGTCATACTGATACCATCAAATACTATGTTTGGTCATTCTGATAGAAGCACATACCATATTTGGTCATTCTGATGCTGACAACTACCATATTTGATCATTTTATTACCTGTGCAGACAACATGATAGGTTCAGACTAAAGTTGTTTTCCTTATAAAACATAAAATTTCCCATCTTGTATCATTTCTAAAACACCCATCCAACACCCAATGTTTTAATTCTATTAATTTCAGTAGCAAAAATAGAATTAAAGATAAATTAGCAAAAAGTCAAACTGACTGTTGACAATCTAAGTGTACCATTGTTATCAAACATTTCATTAATCACTTCAATTCATAACCTGTCCAAGATAAGTTATTCAAGTAATCATTTGCATATTTTCGTAACATAAACAGCATCTGCCAGTCTAGTCATGTCTTAGATTAAATCTGCTTTCACTTTTGGCTGGATCATCATCTGTATCATCCATTTCTAATAAATAACACCTTCTTAACGTCTTAGCAATGATAACAGTTGTTGGTACCCATATGCAGTAGAATTCTAACACAGAGATGTGTCGTTTCTTTGTCACGTAATTGTACAGCACCTTTGACCTTTACTAGGTACTGGATACTGGCACTTTATAAATGACTTGATTGATTGATTGATTGATTGATTGATGGATTAATCAATTGATCGATTGATTGATTGATCAATTGATTGATTGATTGATTGATTGATTAATTGATTGATTGGGTGATTGATTGATTGATTGATTGATTGATTAATTGATTGATTGGGTGATCAATTGATTGATTGATTGATTGATTAATTGATTGATTGGGTGATTGATTGATTGATTGATCGATTGATGGATGGATTGATTAATTGATTGATTGGGTGATTGATTGATTGATCAATTGATTGATTGATTGATTGATTAATTGATTGATTGGGTGATTGATTGATTGATTGATTGATGGATGGATGGATTGATCAATTGATTGATTAATCGATTGATCGATTGATTGATTGATTGATTGATTGATTGATTGATTGGGTGACTGATTGATTGATTGATTGATTGATTGATTGATTGATTGATTGATTGATTGATTGATTGATTGATTGATTGATTGATTGATTGATTGATTGATTGATTGATTGATTTATACTTCATAATTTTTTTTAACTACAGCTCAATTCTGACACAGCTTGAAAACAATAAGTGGTCCACTTTGATCACTGTAAATTGAATTCGAAGGTTTGCAATTTTATTGGTCACTGGACTCAAGACTACTACTAGATTCAAACTTTGTGTTTAGATTAGATAAGTTAATAATTAGTGTGGATACAAGGCCAGGTGGATGTTTTATCCAGTGCAAAAAATATTATCAGTTTAAAGGCTTGGCCAAGTGTCATTTAGTCTAAGCATGTCTGTGGCTTCCAAGGCTTGGCCAAGCGTCATTTACTCTAAGCATGTCTGTGGCTTCCAAGACTTGGCCAAGTGTCATTTAGTCTAAGCATGTCTGTGGCTTCCAAGGCTTGGCCAAGTGTCATTTAGTCTAAGCATGTCTGTGGCTTCCAAGGCTTGGCCAATTGTCATTTAGTCTAAGCATGTCTACAGTGGCTTCCAAGGCTTGGCCAAGTGTCATTTAGTCTCAGCATGTCTGTGGCTTCCAAGACTTGGCCAAGTGTCATTTAGTCTCAGCATGTCTGTGGCTTCCAAGACTTGGCCAAGTGTCATTTAGTCTAAGCATGCCCAAATATGGTTTATTTGTCAGCTATGCATAGTTTCTATACTTATACACTGTTTACATCATTCTTAGAAACTAACAGTTTGGGGTTTACTCATTTGCATGAACATGTTTTGGTTTATGATGTCTCATTGAGCTAGATGGGGTGAAGCGAGATCATGAGATTTGAAGCCATGGATAGCCTTTAGACTATTCAGTGTCATTCATCAGGTGTGTCTGTTTTCTTATGTCTGTATACATGTACAAGTCTTACAACCATTTTCCTTTACAGATCAGACCATCAGAGTCTCCTTTATATAGCCTCTTTCCATTCTAACTCTTCACGTTTCCTGATCACGTCATCCATGTGTCTCTGTGTCAATCACCAAAGGCTCATTTAGACAGTGTATATACCTAAACACAAATGTCTTAAAGGTTCTGCTTCAGAGATCTGTACCTAAATAGTCCTATTATGTAGAATATGTAAATTGCTAGTACTTACAACTAACATCGTCATGACAACGTCATGATTCTTGCTCTATGTATTCTCTATGTATTCAACGTTTTCTAAAGCGAAATGTAAAGAGAAGTAACGTCTCCAAGTAAGAAAACATACTTGTAATATGTAAGTTAGAGAATTAAAAAAATGTTCACATCATGCTCTAGAATGTTGCATGTGGTTGTAATGTGGTGATTGAGTTACACAAAATTACTGTAAATCCTCACTTGGTTACAATTTACAAGGGATGGCATCCATACAAAAGCATGCAAGGAGCAGAAGGGCAGCCCATATTTGCATTTGTTAAATGATGGGTTGGTCAGCTGATTTATAAAAAAGAGAGAAGAGGTAGAAACTAAGTGTGTATGTACATGTCCAGGTTAGTAATGCATAATGGTGTCACCATTGGCCTCAAAATTATAACTGCTACAGTAGTCCCAGGATACATAGACCACTAAACATTGTATCTAGACTACCAAATTAGCAGTAGTACTTGACACATAGACTACTAAACATTGTATCTAGACTACCAAATTAGCAGTAGTCCAGGACACATTGACTACTAAACATTGTATCTAGACTACCAAATTAGTAGTAGTCAAGGACACATAGACTACTAAACATTGTATCTAGACTACCAAATTAGCAGTAGTCCAGGACACATAGACCACTAAACATTGTATCTAGACTACCAAATTAGCAGTAGTCCAGGACACATAGACTACCGGTACTAAACATTGTATCTAGACTACCAAATTAGCAGTAGTCCAGGGTACATAGATTACTACACACTGTATCTAGACTACCAAATTAGCAGTATTCCAGGACACATAGACCACTAAACATTGTATCTAGACTACCAAATTAGCAGTATTCCAGGACACAGACTACTAAACATTGTATCTAGACTACCAAATTAGCAGTAGTCCCAGGATACATGGACTACTAAACATTGTATCTAGACTACCAAATTAGCAATAGTCCAGGACACATAGACTACTAAACATTGTATCTAGACTACCAAATTAGCAGTAGTCCAGCTATGACACATTGACTACTAAACATTGTATCTAGACTACCAAATTAGTAGTAGTCCAGGATACATAGACTACTACACATTGTATCTAGACTACCAAATTAGCAGTAGTCCAGGACACATAGACTACTAAACATTGTATCTAGACTACCAAATTAGCAGTAGTCCAAGACACATAGACTACTAAACATTGTATCTAGACTACCAAATTAGCAGTAGTCCAGGACACAGACTACTAAACATTGTATCTAGACTACCAAATTAGCAGTAGTCCAGGACACATAGACTACTAAACATTGTATCTAGACTACCAAATTAGCAGTAGTCCAGGACACATAGACTACTAAACATTGTATCTAGACTACCAAATTAGTAGTAGTCCAGGACACATAGACTACTAAACATTGTATCTAGACTACCAAATTAGCAGTAGTCCAGGACACATAGACTACTAAACATTGTATCTAGACTACCAAATTAGCAGTAGTCCAGGACACATAGACTACTAAACATTTGTATCTAGACTACCAAATTAGCAGTAGTCCAGGACACATAGACTACTAAACATTTGTATCTAGACTACCAAATTAGTAGTAGTCCAAGACACATAGACTACTAAACATTTGTATCTAGACTACCAAATTAGCAGTAGTCAAGGACACATAGACTACTAAACATTTGTATCTAGACTACCAAATTAGCAGTAGTCAAGGACACACAGACTACTAAACATTTGTATCTAGACTACCAAATTAGCAGTAGTCCAGGACACACAGACTACTAAACATTTGTATCTAGACTACCAAATTAGTAGTAGTCCAAGACACATAGACTACTAAACATTTGTATCTAGACTACCAAATTAGCAGTAGTCCAGGACACATAGACTACTAAACATTTGTATCTAGACTACCAAATTAGTAGTAGTCCAAGACACATAGACTACTAAACATTTGTATCTAGACTACCAAATTAGCAGTAGTCCAGGACACATAGACTACTAAACATTTGTATCTAGACTACAAAATTAATAAGGTGTCTATTAGATCAATGGAAATCAATAGAAAACTTCTAGCACAAACATTTCACTTGACTATTCAGACTAAATTCAAATCCTGCCATCTTACCATCATGACATTGTTTTTCTGGATCTGACCATAGAGGGCATTATTTATTTTTAAAATTTTGGTCTCTTTCAAGAACATATGGTCTGTCGGGTCATGAGAAATATGGAAATAAATGAGACCTATGATGGAGATAATTTAACATATTGATAGATGTAATTGATATATGTCTGAAAATTTGCAGTTTTGTCCATCACACTGACAAACTTGTAGTTACAATATGTAACGCCACATACAAATCCTTCTCTGTGGTAATACTGGCACCAACTGATAAGAAACATTAGTTGTTTATTTGTATCCAGAAAGTAATAAGAATAACTCAGTTATTGCTGATATATATAGCACTAATGTGAGAACCTGGAATTGAAGCTTAACCTTCAATTAAATACTTCTCAATATTTTTCAATATTTGACTGTACAAGGTATTGAAATCTAGCAAGGTTTACCACATTTCTCCCCTCTGTTAAGCTTGGTTTTCAGATCAACTGAAATAAAAATACTGTTTACCCATATGCAAGTATTGTGCCATGTAATAAACGCAAAAGTTTGTTGTTGTGAGACAAAATGATAAAAAAGTTGTGTTTCTTGTGAATTGCTGCCACATATATAGTAAGGGATAAAGGACCACGAAATGTTGGTGTAGCACAAGAAATTGTCGTACATGCATCAATGGCTCATCCAATCAGCATAGGGGTACATACGCTGCAGTAGTAAGTATCTTCTGGTGTATGTTATTAAAATGTCATAGTATATTTGAAAAACTAATTCTTGAAAATGTGAAAATATTGAGATTCAAGCTATTTTTGTACTCATTCACTGCTGAAAAAATACTAGAAATTTAAAGTAGATTAAATATATCTTTATTTTAATATGTTTATATCTCATGGTTGTATCAGTCAATGTCATCTACTATTAAAGGCGTGATAAAAAAAATTGTTTGGTTCCGGTTACCCGACCCCAACTAGTTTTTTACTGCCAACCCTCAACTTTTTTTACGTACTCACGAAACAATAAAATAAAATCATGAGAATTGTGAAGTCTTGTGAGAAATAATGGATGCAGAATCTAAAAAAAAGACGATATAAAACTGTTCTTCAAATCTGCAATGGCTGTGCATCTGATGAAAAGAAATCAATAACACAGAGACTATATGGAAAACAACAGAAAACATAACTACCTGAACTAGACTATAGACACTGACATGAAAAAAAAAATCATGAAAAAACCGAACAATGTAGCTACCCCACCTATTCTATAATTGAGTATTATTGGAATGTACGTACAATTTTTTTTAAGGCCTATTAAAGTGCCATATTTTTTTTAGTTAAACCATAAATCATATGATAGAGAGTACATGTACTATATTGCCTGTTGTACTTTGACTGATATATATTTTTTGCTATACCACTCTTTACCGTCAACCATATTTAACCGTAATTGGATGTGAATATTCAATTATTAGCAGAATATGTCATTTGTAGAGGTCATATTTATATGCATATACCGGTATTTGAATTTCACAGTTTGCCTTTGTGACATTCATATTCAGCTAACAATGCACAAGCCCTCGCAGTGACACCCCTACAAAAAAATGGTATAATCCTACAATATGAGACTTCTACTGCCACCTGTGTTCCGTTATGCAATTAAGATTAACAGTATTAATGAATATTCATGTGTAATGATTATTTCAGATGAATATATTAAGAAATTAGCAAATTGTCACATATATATCACTATTTTATAGTCAAGAAATTTTGTGAACGTGCTAAAGTAGTCTTTACTAAGAGATCGATATTTCAGTTTATCTAATTTGAAAGACCTCTTTCATATGATTGAATCTGACACCCCTCCTCTTGAATGTAATCACCTTCCTTTAGTGGATCACATTAGCATGAGCTCTTCTTTCTCCTTGAATTACATGGTAATGTATTCGTGCTGTATGTTTTTAATATGAAAACAAGTAAGGTGGAGACAGACAGCGATGAACTGATGCCTCTTAACTCGCATCCTAGCAACCCACTCTTGTGTGCTTAGACTGATGAATGTTGCTTATTTTCCTTCACACAGTTTCCATCGCCAGCACCGAGATTCATCACAAGGGAACTACCAAGTGATACGATGACAACGACGTTTATTTTCCAGCCTGTCTTTCGGGTGAATATGGAGTAAATTCAGCAGTTGTTGGTTTTGTGTATATCGACAACCAGGAATATTTTGGTACGTAAAACATCTTGTCAGAGAGGATAGACTAGTGACTGGCATTCTGGATTAACCACTGCTTCTGGATTCTAAGTGTTGGTGTACACACTTCCCAAATAAGGTCAGTGATATATTGTCAAACAGTATTAAATATCAGCATTTTTCACATTTTATTCCAAGAAATGCTTATCTACACAACAGGTACTACACGTATGTACAAATCATACCGTATTTTGTGAAACATTTAGTTTTATTCACACGTATGTGAGACGCAAATTTTCAAATCTTACAATCTCAAAATTTGTGTTTCCATCAAATGTACATATACTGAACTCACTCTCTCTTTTTGCTTGAACAACATTACAAACTAATTTACAAGCTTTCCTGCTAATTAAAAAAAACAACAAATTACTTCACACATTTTTTCAAATATTTTAGAGTTGATGTGAATAAATTCGTACATCTTAACACCTGTCTTCTAATAACATTGTATATGTATGACTAAACATGATTTATTTCAAGGTGCTTGAACCTTTTCTCTTAATGTAAATGGTTTCTGTTAATTAAAAAACCAAATTTCTCCACATTTTCCAAATATTTATGTTAATTTTCACATGTTGACTAAAAATTTCATTTGTCCCAATGTTATAGATGTATGATTTATTTCTCTCCTAGCAGGAACATTTTCTGCTGAATTAAAGCAGAAAATGTCACATTTTTCAAATATTTTTGAATTCACTTATTGTTTAAACAAATTTTTTAGCAAATTAAAAATTTTGTGTCTTTGAATATACATGTTAAATGATATATAAATTAAATGATTTTTATTTGTGCTTGAACAATGTTTTCTGTTTATTGAAAACCAAATTTCACAACATTTTTCAAATTCTTTTAAATTCATATATTACATTTTAATATGTGTGAATTGATGTTAGTTTGTACATTTTGATGCCTAAATTTCATGTCTCCTAATGTAACAGAAATGTGTACATGATTTATTCCTCTCTTTTCTTTAAAATAACTTTCTGCTAAGTTGAAACTGACATTTTTCGAAAAATTTCATTTCCTCATATGCGTGAACAGATGACTAAACTTTTACATATTTCGAAATCTAAAATTTCATTTCTCTCAATTTTATAGAAACATTAACACTATTTCTTACTCTCTTTGCTGTAGCATCATTCTTCTAATCCAGAGTTCTCAATTGTAATAACCATTTTCTGTCTTTGCATTGCCATGACAACACACCAAAAATCTCAGTTAATGTTTGAATTTCTGTATAACAGGAAATTAACTTTAGTTTTGGGTGTTTTATTAAAGCAGCAGTAGTTGCAAGTTGTGAATTTTTTTCATCAAGTAACCAAATACATTATTCACTAAAACTTGGTCAATTACTTATGAAAAGACATTGTATCTGTTAATTAGTGGTCAATATTATCTGTAGGTAGTGTAGTGGTAAGTTTGAATATTGAGTGAAAGTTTGGTTTTAAATCTATCACCATGTTAAAACTGTAGAAGTTTGTAACTCATTGTACTATCTTTTTAGATCAGACAACTGTAAACATTCACTGAAAATTGTTAAAATACCAATAATCCGACATTGCACATTAAATTAGTCAATCTTATCCATTAGTGTTGCAATAACAGGTTTAAATGTGTGATCACCGTTGAGGGCGCTGATTTTTGGGTGTGGACCAAAAATCAATTTGATTTGATTTATCATGTATACAGCTAAAAAAAATATGTTTACCATAGATGATTCAATACTTTTCAGGGTGTATGATATTACGAGTAAAATTTTATTTATATCTAACAAAATAATTTAAAAAATATGTTTAGTTGTTGTTTAAGCATTAGATATAAAAATGTAATAATTAATATTACCCTTATGGTCAGTATTTCCTGCAAACTAACCAACAATGCAAATTATTTAAAAAAAAAAAAAAAAAACCAACAAAAAAACAACCTAACCAACAATGCAATTTGTTGATATTTTTCGTCATTTTTGTTTCCAAATAAAAGGTTACTTAATATATTTCACTTCATATTATTAAAGTCAATTTATTAATCATTATTACAGCACATTTATGAATGATTAAGACAAATATTTAGGATAAATATTAAAATGCAAAAATTATGTTCAAGGGATAATATTCTTGAAAATATGATTTGTGTTGTCTTGTGCATAATAGTCAAGTATTGTCTACTATTACAGCATGTTCAAGAATAATTAAGAAAAATATTTAGGAGAAGTATCAAATTTAGTAAGTATTTTTGAGAAATGATATTCTTGAAAATATATGATTTGTGTTGCCTTGGAGGTTTTTATAGTTAAGTAGAGTCCATTATGACTCAATATCTATGATTAATTAAAAGAACTAAATTTAGGAAAAGTATGAAATGCAATGAAAAATGATTCTTGAAAATATGTTATGATTTGTGGTTTTAATGCAGAAAATACAAGAATATTAATTAGTTTCAATCAACTTAATAAAGATAATTTATACATTTAGATAAAGTGTCAAATTCGATGAACATATTTGGGAAAAGAAAATATATTTTTATTTGTAATATGTTTTCAAGGAGATCTCATACTTATACTAATATTAATATAAATGTTCAATCAATTTGATACACACATAAATGAATTATTCATATGCAGTTTATTATTTCCTGCAGAAAAAAGTGATTTTATGTCTTTTCATAACTTTAGTATTGTTAGTGTCATATGTTTATTGTTATTAAAGGTACATGGTCGGCAATTTGTTGGTATTTTTCGTCATTTTTGTTTCCAAATAAAAAGTTACTTTTCACTGTCCCTTGTTTAATGAGTAGTAGTCACTGGCAAAAATCTCATCGTATAACTACTGTGATACTGTATTCCCATACAAAAATCCCATGTATAACTGCTGTGATACTGTATTCCCATACAAAAATCCCATCGTATTAACTACTGTGATACTGTATTCCCATACTGTATGACTATTATATAAAGATGACGCCACTTTATTCGTATATATTACACGACAGTATCACAGCAGTTTATATAGTAGGAGTTTTGCTAGTGGTTGTTGGTTTTTAGACAAGTGATAGTGAATGGTAAAATATAGGTAACCTTTTGTTTGGAAAGAAAATTGTCAAAAAATACTCAGGAGTTGGCTGATCGATCATGTCCTAAGAATGTGTATTTTATCCCATAGGTATGACAGAGTAGGGATTGGATAGAGTTAGACAGGCTTTAGATTAATGGGGATAAGTGTCAATGTATCAACTAAGTACAAGTGTTTGTCTTTAGTTTTGACTTCACAATTTCACTTGGCAAGGCTTTATACAAATTGAATTGACAAGACATTCATCTGTTGTGTATTTATACATTTAGATGTTATTCCCCCAATATTTGTCTTCGTTCAGCCAAGGAAACTGTGAATGACATAAGGAGGCTTTTGTCACTACATGTCTAGTGACTCGTAGTGACAACCCTTAGGCCATAATTATTTTCCGACTGAATGAAGAAAAATATTGGAGAATAACGTAATTACATCAAAGTAATATCAAAGAAAAATCGGGGAAAGTAATTTTGAACATTTTGACTCATACTTAGAACACAGCAAAACCAATGACACAGACATGTGTTGTCTTGACATAGACACACGTTGTCATGATGTGTAGAATGACCAGAATATATATTCCATATTTTTTGTTCAACTTGTGCATGGTCACAATTATTCAGTCCTATATGATTTGTCTTTATATCAGTGTATTACCTTTTGTTTTATTTTTGATTGAAATAAATTACACACAATATTGATATTTTTGATTCATAAAAATCTATTTGTTAAAAATTACAATAGCATGATATTGATCCATTATGTATTACTTTGCATAGCTTAAGAATTCTTCAGTTCTTCTCATTATTTTTGTCTTTCCTCTGTTTTCTGTGCTGTTAATTATCTCTTTACATTGAACCAAACATCATTTTAACAAAATGACAATATTCAAAATTTTTATAGTTTAAAAAAAATGGTTATGACAATGAATTTTTAATACATAATTATAACAAATAGTGAAATTTGAAATGATTAAACTGGAGAAAATCATATTTTAGGCTGTAGAGGGTAGGTGAGAGCCCAAAATTACCATATGATTTGACTCTAGGTTTTAGTTGGAACGATATAAGGATGTTATGTCAATGAAACAAAAGTAACCGTGAAGACAGAACGTTATAGACTGTACCCCTTATTAATATTTGAATACTAGTACTGCTTCCTGTTATAACTTATATAAGACAACAAAAAGGAGAAGAAAGTATTGTTTCTGGTTAGGACATTCTGACTAAAATGGTGCAACAATGTGCTTTTTTTTCTTTTCTTTTTTTAAATTCTCAACAAACCTGTCACTTAATCTACTATTTATGGCAATTACTGTTCTTTTTATTTAGTACTTTATAGCAAGTGTGTATGTGGGGCAGATGTCATTTACTTGTTCATAATTGGTTCTGCAGTTGTCTTCAATGAAGTAGGAAGGGATATTTTTGTGTTTCCCCAGATCTGCAGACTGCATGAGCTGGACAAACATGTAAAAAAATACCGATGCGAGGAGTTTTAAGTGATGCGCGTACTCAGATGTCAGTTTCCGCACCCACTATTTCTTGCGAGACTTCATGATTTTCATGATTTTATTATTATTTTTCTCAAATATGTAAAAAAAAGTTTAGGGTCGGCATGAAAAACTAGGTGTGGTCTGGTAACCGGAACCAAACAACTTTTTTTATTTGGCCTGACCAGAAACATTTTTTTTTTTTTGGTTGGCCTTATAGACTGTGCCCCTTTAATCTCTTATAAGATTTGAATACAGCTTTCTTGAAGCATTTGTTAGAAACAGATGGTGTTATGAATAGAAAGTGATATATTTAAATCCTTGTAATGGATTAGTTTACATTGTAGCAACAAGAATGTTACAATGTATATAGTTGATAACAAGTTGTGCTTTCATTTTGGATAGAGATCATAACTATAATTACTGTGTCCCCACTACAAAATCTAATTTTGATCAAACTTAGATCAATGTCCACATTGGTTCACATATTCTGATTGAAACCACCTTGGGGTCAATTTTGACCCCATTTTAAATAAGCTGATTTCAAACTAAATTTATTTGACGTATGAACCGATTCAACACCACCGTATGTACGTTTCACTGTGATGTCAATTTTTTCTCCCAAATGCATTTGGCTTTGTTTTTTTTTGTGACAATAGATGTAGCTTTCAAATTTCTTATATTTGTCAGACATCCATTCTCAATCATTGTGGAGTTTTAGCACATCAGTCTCTGTAAAGGTCAGTGGCTGATTTTCCTGTTCCACGATGCTTTGCACGTGAGACGTTCGCACTTTCATTTGCTGCTACACTTTTATTAGTCTTTATTACATTTGAAATAACATATTCATCATAAAATGATAGAAAGACATGTTGACCTCTTTAATTGGGAGTGATTTTATAGAACAAAGACTGATTGCTATCAATGGCAGAGATGAATTGCACTGATAACCCAGGATATGGTCAGATGACAACCATTCCCCTAAGTAGCATGTGCAACACCCCCCCCCCCCACACACACATATCATGTGTACAGAATACAAAGTGTTGTATGGAGAGATGTGTGATGCATCTTGGAATCAGCTCTATACTTACCAGATATTTAACCCCCTAACTCAGTGATCATTGGGCCAGGTCATCTATTAAATAAAAAGTGTTCTAATTGCAATCTCAATAAAACTAAGGAACGAGATCAATAGTTCAATGTAGGATAAAAAACTAAAATTTTTCAGTTAGGACTGAAATGGAAGGAAGAAATGATAGGATTACTTTGCGGATAGCCGCCCCCCCCCCCCCCCCCCCCCCCCCCAAAAAAAAAAAAAAAAAAAAAAAAAAAAAAAAAAAAAAAAAAAAAAAAAACAAACCCAAAAAACAAACCCCCCCCAAAAAAAACGCAAACCCCCAAAACTGTTTATAAACTTAAGTCTATCGGGGATTACAGTTATTTGCTCAAAACTTACATATTGGCTCGACTTGGTTGTGTAGTAAAGAGTAAATTGTAACTGGCCAACTGACAAGATGAGCTCACTCTATTAGAACAATTACTACAGGTACAGACTGTAATTTGATTGGATGAACTGTGTAAGTTGTTTATGTATGTAAAGCCAGGAAGTTTAAGTTTACTGCAACAAACTGATGGCCTTGTCTGTTCGTGCATGCACCACAAATTTGTAATTATCTGGACTGAGACACACGTGGAAATGGCTTGCTTATTTAACTATTCCAGGTTGCAGCCACCTGACATGTTGTATGCGATGAATTGCTTCATGCATTGCCTGTGTAATGAGCCTTTAATGGTAACTATGCATAACAATGTGTGTGAAACTGTGATGCATCAAGTCACTTAATACTGCACTGCACATGAGTAATAGATCAAAGTTTGCTAGTGATGACGTCATCAAGAGAGTGGTTACATGAGCAAAATAACAGGCTTCGTTTGTGACGCAACTAAGTGATGTGTCATAGAAAGTTCAACACGTTGGAATTTGTGATGACATCCATCACAAGGCCAGGTCATTATGCGTTATACACACAATATATGAAACAACCTGTCACACACAATAAATTGCTGTGTTTATTGCTCCATGTGTTTTGTGTGTCAGAACACCTTAAAACTCAATTTCAACAGTGATTGGGTAAGGTAAATGAAACAATAATTGATGAAAATTGAAAATGAAGAATTAGAATCAAATAGAGATAGAATGAAGTGTGTCTGAATTCAACCTTTGAGTGTTAATGGTACCTTGGGACTTATATAAACAGTTCTATTAATATTGTTACAGTAATAACTTAATTGTTCTGTGTGATTTTTGGCACTGTTTCAATTCATAGTGTCATTGTTGGCAAGTTGTTCCAATTCATAGTGTGATTGTTGGCATTGTTCCAACTCATAGTGTGATTGTTGGCATTATTCCAATTCATAGTGTGATTTTTGGCATTATTCCAATTCATAGTGTGATTGTTGGCATTATTCTAATTCATAGTGTGATTTTTGGCATTATTCCAATTCATAGTGTGATTGTTGGCATTATTCCAATTCATAGTGTGATTGTTGGCATTATTCCAACTCATAGTGTGATTGTTGGCATTGTTCTAATTCATAGTGTGATTTTTGGCACTGTTCCAATTGATAGTGTGATCTTTGGCATTATTCCAATTCATAGTGTGATTTTTGGCAAGTTGTTCCAATTGATAGTGTGATTTTTGACACTGTTCAAATTCATAGTGTGATTTTTGGCACTATTCCAATTCAAAGTGTGATTTTTGGCACTGTTCCAATTTACCATACAGTTTTGATATCAACCACAAAGTTATTCTTCCCTTTCATTCTACAGCTGACGACTTCAGACCATGGATGAATGGAACCTGTTACAAACAGATAAAGTAAACAAATGAATTGGATTAATAACACTTAGCACAGCATGTTGGAACAGCAAAGACTTGTATTACATTTCATGGTTTGATAAAACCAGTTTTATGGCCTCTTTACATGTACATGAAATGCCAGGGGAACTGGAAATTTGTTTGTGAATGTGAACTTTTATGTAAAGTGGCCATAAAACTGTTCTTATCAAATGATGGAATGAAATACAAGTCTCTGAACTTTCAATACATGCTGTGCCAAGTGTTATTAATCAAATTCAGTTGTTTACTTTCCCTGTTGGTAATAGGTTCCGTTTGTCCATGGTCAGATGTTGGCAGTTGTATATTGGACATGACATTATATCTTACCTGTGTGTTCTTTTACTAGACAAATACAGACATAATGGTTTTAGATATACACAAAATACAAAATAACAAATATAACTTATTGTACGGTATGAGGAAAGACAGGTTACTCCAGATCCAAAAAGATAGGATTCAAATTTACCTGTATAACATTTTGTGCGATAAATGAGTGCAAAAACTGCTAGAAATGTAATACATGTACCAGTGGTTTCATACACTGAATGATTTGATGTTGATGTTCTTGTTAATCATTCAACTAAACACTTTTCCAGATCCAGGATGCATTGCGTGAGACGACATCGCTTGTGACAATGGGCTCTGTCTGTCTGTCTGTCTGTCTGTCTGTCTGTCCATCCATCCGTCTGTCCGTCCGTCTGTTTGTGCACCTGTCTGTGTGTCCATAATACATCATTTCTCACTGAATCTCAGACATTCAATTTCTGATTTCTTTCAAACCTGGCACAAAGGTGACATGTCATATGGGATAAACTTATCAAACAATATCTTATTGAGGCAATTGAAAATAGAAAAGAGTTACTTTGTAAAACTAATATAGAATAGTTTTAGCGGTGAGATTTTCTGACTACTAACATTTGAGGCATATTTGTTTTTATTTTCGTTTTATCAATCTTCTTACCTCACTTTGGTTTGTTTTGTTATGTTTGTTCCATATTTGTAGTAAAAAATCAATATTTACGGCATAACACAGTCAGAGACTTCATTCTATATTTGATTGTCAATTGTTCTATTTTGATGTTTCTATGCCCACGGTGAAAAGATCTATTGATCAGAAAATTGGTTGGTTGTTTAGTTTTGTACTATTGTGGAGGATATATGGACATGATAACATGTTTAGTTTTGTACTATTGTGGAGGATATATGGACATCATAACATGTTTAGTTTTGTACTATTGTGGAGGATATATGGACATCATAACATGTTTAGTTTTGTAGTATTGTGGAGGATATATGGACATGATAACATGTTTAGTTTTGTACTATTGTGGAGGATATATGGACATCATAATATGTTTAGTTTTGTACTATTGTGGAGGATATATAGACATCATAACATGTTTAGTTTTGTAGTATTGTGGAGGATATATGGACATCATAATATGTTTAGTTTTGTACTATTGTGGAGGATATATAGACATCATAACATGTTTAGTTTTGCAGTATTGTGGAGGATATATGGACATCATAACATGTTTAGTTTTGTAGTATTGTGGAGGATATATGGACATCATAACGTGTTTAGTTTTGTAGTATTGTGGAGGATATATGGACATCATAACGTGTTTGTGCAACATTTGACATTATCTAGCAACTGTATATAGACTGAGATATGTCATATTGTATGTTCTGTTGATCCTCATCAACATCCATTTAGCTTCATGCATATTTAATCTTACTGTAGTAGTTGTATTTAATACAGTGAATTTCACAATACTGTGTAGCTTTTTTGCAATAGCAAGATCACATTCTTAGCTACATTTAGTCTAAATGAAATAAACCATTTAAAAGTATTGCAACTCCATGCAGACATTCAGGCACCAATGTTTTTCTTAGTCTCAAACACTCGATGAAGAACGTGTAAAATGTCCTTTGCGGTGTTCCTTTGAAGTCTGTATGGTGGCATGTGTGGTTCATTTCACTTAGACAAAATGTAGCAAGAAACTGTACTCATTCAATCTTGCTACATTATCTTAAAGTGTAGCATGTCCAGTTTCTTGTTGGTTTCTGCTTGGTTGTATCAAACAGAAAAGCTGCATGGTAATGTGAAATTCACTGAATATTTCTATCATTTTTACACAGATTAATCAGTTTTTCAGTGACAGTTACATTTGATATCTTTCACTCTCCAGTATCTCATTGTGTTTGAATGGTAAAGAAAAGAAAGTAGGGGCACATCTCATCAAATACTATAACAAATGTCGGAATTCTTTTGTGCATTTTTTTACTGCAAAACTGAAGTTGTATACTTTTTAAACAGAATAATGACAGCTGGCTCAGATAGCTTCCAGCTACCAGTACAGAATAACAGATGGAAAATCTTTCCATGAATGTTCAAAGAAAGTGGCTAACAGCATTTTCTGTTTGCCATTTGAAACTTCAGTTCCTCAGGGAATGTTTTCAAAAATAACTTGAGGTTTTAAAATGCTGTTATGGCCAAATTACTCTAAGGATAAACCATAGCTCAAAACATCCTGTGGTACTTGTTTTTCAGTAGTTTCGTATACATGTTGATGATCACTATGATAATTTCAGTGGAGAGGATAGTGATCGTAGAGAACATCAACAGGGCTAGATTTGTTTTTCAAGGACTGAAATAATACCATATTAATACTTGTCATAAGGTTTTAAGAAATCTGCAATTATGACATCAATCTCTAACTTAGACTAAAGGTCTGTACAAAATTATTGGATGTTGTCACCCAGTAAGATCTAACTGTTTGATAGTAGAATTGTATTCCTGTATCATGTATAATCATGATATACAACGTTAGGGTGACCCTTTTTAGCACAATTAACTGAACTAATAAAGTTCAGTAGTGCTATGGGCATGGTGCAGTGTCTGTCTGTCTGTCTGTGTGTGTGTGTGTGTGTGTGCGCGTGCGTGCATGCGTGCGTCTGTGTGTGTCAACGTCTTAAACTTAAGAACTGTATGACATTTTGCCCTGGTGTTTGATGGGGACATTACTTGTTGTGTCTTGGTTGAGAAATTATTCAAAGCAAAATGATTGCATCACAGGTGTGTGATTTCGGTCATTAAGAATTGTTCCTGACATCAATGATATGCAAATTATGTCTGAAAATATGGCTTTTTTGTTAAAAATCCTTTATTTCAAAAACTGTTTTAATTGGGCTGAAATTTACTTGGGATGCACCCAGGGATGTGTAGATGAAGGTGCATTCACAACATGATCATCCCATCAGCAATATCCAAATTAGGTCTAAAAATCTCAATATTGATCAAAAACTTATATCTTGAGAAGGTGAATGGGGCTGAAACTTGGTGGGGATGTTTCTGTTATGTAATCATAACTGTACCATAATTAAAATGTAACAGTGCTGCATGTACACATAACTGTACCATAATTAAAATGTAACAGTGCTGCATGTACACATAACTGTACCGTAATTAAAATGTAACAGTGCTGCATGTACACATAACTGTACCGTAATTAAAATGTAACAGTGCTGCATGTACACATAACTGTACCATAATTAAAATATAACAGTGCTGCATGTAAACATAACTCTACCGTAATTAAAATGTAACAGTGCTGCATGTACACATAACTGTACCGTAATTAAAATGTAACAATGCTGCATGTACACATAACTGTACCATAATTAAAATGTAACAGTGCTGCATGTAAACATAACTGTACCGTAATTAAAATGTAACAGTGCTGCATGTACACATAACCGTATCATAATTAAAATGTAACAGTGCTGCATGTACACATAACTATCATAATTAAAATGTAACAGTGTTGCACGTAAACATAACTGTACCGTAATTAAAATGTAAGTGCTGCATGTACACATAACTGTACCGTAATTAAAATGTAACAGTGCTGCATGTACACATAACTGTATCATAATTAAAATGTAACAGTGTTGCACGTAAACATAACTGTACCATAATTAAAATGTAACAGTGCTGCATGTACACATAACTGTACCGTAATTAAAATGTAACAGTGCTGCATGTACACATAACTGTACCGTAATTAAAATGTAACAGTGCTGCATGTACACATAACTGTACCATAATTAAAATATAACAGTGCTGCATGTAAACATAACTCTACCGTAATTAAAATGTAACAGTGCTGCATGTACACATAACTGTACCGTAATTAAAATGTAACAGTGCTACATGTAAACATAACTGTACCATAATTAAAATGTACCAGTGCTGCATGTACACATAACTGAACCATAATTAAAATGTAACAATGCTGCACGTACACATAACTGTACCGTAATTAAAATGTAACAGTGCTACATGTAAACATAACTGTACCATAATTAAAATGTAACAGTGCTGCATGTACACATAACTGAACCATAATTAAAATGTACCAGTGCTGCATGTACACATAACTGAACCATAATTAAAATGTAACAATGCTGCACGTACACATAACTGTACCGTAATTAAAATGTAACAGTGCTACATGTAAACATAACTGTACCGTAATTAAAATGTAACAGTGCTACATGTAAACATAACTGTACCAGAATTACTATGTAATGTAGCAGTGCTACATATAAACATAACTGTACCAGAATTACAGTATGTAATGTAGCAGTGTTGCATGAAAACATAACTGTACCAGAATTACAGTGTAACAATGTAGTGCTGCTTATACACATAAAGAGTGCTGCGTAAAAAACAGCATTTCTTCATATTTTTAATATGGCATTACGATCGGTTGTAATGAAAATATAGCGTAATTGTCATATGTTTCTTTTGTGATGAGTGACTTTTATGACACCATTACAGAGTGCATTAAACTTTATGGCAGTGGTAACAATGTTTGCTTTCTCTTTTATATATTCATCATGCAGACAGCAATTCTTGGTACCTGCAATAACATATTTTACCTCATGCTAGGGAGTCAACAAGAAGGATGACTTATTGTCAGTACTTGTGATAACATATTTTACCTCATGCTAGGGAGTCAACAAGAAGGGTGACTTATTCTCAAATGAGCCTGTAAAAATGCATATGTAATGCATGAAGTGGTAGCATGGTGTCGACCAAGAAATTGAGTGATTGTTACTTTTATGACAAACCTAGGTGGTACATTTCTATTGCAGGTACCAAGAATTCTCTTGAACAGTATCGATGGACGACGTATGGAAAGAGTCTTGCATAATATATCAGATACATAACGCCATCAATCACCGTTTTGACAAACTTACATGTAGTGTATTTTGTATCACTTTTCATGCTTTATAGATAGCAGTTCTTTTAATTTGTTTCTTTCCCGTAATCCTGGGTATTAGTCATATTGATGGTAATGATACCTGTTAGGATACACAAAATAATAATATTAACGTTCCTTTGTGAATATATTGAAGTCCTTGATGCATCCAAACTACAACATCAATACAAAGTTGTTTTCCTTTCAGTTATAAATGTTTATCCAATATGGCGTGAAACAAGTCTACATTACAATTCACTCCTGACTGCACAAACAAATGATAGAACCAAATATTGATATTTTAGGGATGTATGCTACCTGTATAAAAAAATGTCCCATAGGGCTATGTCCCACAGGATTCCAATGAATTATCAATTGTGTCCAGTGGGAATAAGCCAGTAGACAGACATGGGACGTCAATTGGATTATGTCCAGTGGGAATACCTTGTAGACAGACATGGGATTTCAAGTATAATTTGGAACAGAATCCTATCGACCTAAGTATAATGTTTTTTCAGGGACAGTAAAAATAGTTACAAATGGTGTTTTTGCTAAGCTTGAGAGACTTAGTACTGAAATGGAGAAAGGACATAGTTTTCCTTAGCTCTACCCTATGATTTTGTTTCAGAACTTACCATTGTAAAGTGAATGGGAAACCCAAGTACTTCCCACCTTCAGCAAAAATATGGACAAATATATTGGCAATGTACCTATACTATAGATACGTTGCCATGGTTTTTCCTTTCTCACTAATCACACTTATGTATGTATAGAAAAATATCTTTATTTTAATGCATTGGCAGAAACTGTACATATGTAGGTACCTATAACCTGGTTTGTTTGACCTTTCTAATCTAATGGTCACTGGTTGTCTGTACACTGAATGTACAGGAAACTGTTAATTTTGCCAGAATTTCATTCTTTCTGTTACCAGGGTTCTATTGCCTTGGGATAAATCTCAGACCACCAAACAAAGTGAGCTAAGGATAAATGAAATTAAAGTATGCAGATTTGATTTTCTCTTCTGTGTCACTAGAGATTCAACCTAACTTTGAGATTATAAATACTAGCCATCGAGTCAATATGACACCATTTGTCACTAAGTGACTAAGAAGCTGGGCGAGTGTTCCTTTTCTTACACTGCTCCTTAAATTTGGAACAGTCTTCCCCCACAGTCTTTGTCACTCTCATTCTAAGTCTGCCTTCTGCTCTGCCCTTAAAACTTACCTATTTTAATCGGAGAACAGGCAAACTATAAATTCACTTTGTTATTATTACTATTATTAGATGTAACTGTAACTATGTCCAAGCTGATAACATTATTTCTGTTAAAGCAAGTTCTAGATCAAGGCTATGTATGACCAGAAACACAAAACCAGAAAATCTGCATCAAAGTTTATGAGGCTATGTTGTAGCTGAAAAGAAGACTTCTACAGTAACGTAGAATGCACTTTGGAAATAAACTCTGTAAAATTGTTGCTGTTGCTATGGTAATGAAAAACCTCATCAATTCTCAGTTACAATCAATAAAAAAGCTAAGGTCACTTTACAAATTTTGGAGATATTTGTATAATTATACCTTATAATCAGTATGACTGTTTCTTTGTGTGATGATTAATCTCCCAGAGGATAAGATGATAAAACTGTAAGTGTAACTCATACCTTGGTAAAAAAAATGATTGTGTTTCCAATAACATATGGCCTCAGAGAATAAGTTAGATGTAGGTAGGTTGGGATTTTAATTTATTTGGCCTTATAAGGTTTGAAGTGTTTTCATTTAGAATAGCAGAAAGGACATTTAGATGGTTAATATCCCCCAATATTTGTCTTCGTTCAACGAAGGGAAATACGAATGACCTAAGGGGTCTTTGTAACTACTAATTGCTAGACAAGTAGTGACAACCGTTAGAGCAAGAGTATTTTCCAGCTGAATGAAGAAAAGTATTGGAGAAAAACATAATTATATCAGTGCCAGTAATATCAAAGAAAATCGGGGAAAGTAATGGTAATTTTCAACGTTTTGATGTTTTGTATTTCGAACAAAGTGGAACCAGTGACGTAGACATGTGTTGTTGTGACATAGATACATGTTGTTGTGATATAGACTTGCATTGTGACGTAGAATGACCACAGTATATATTCCATATGTATTGTTCAACTTGGCTTGTGCATGGTGTAAAGTGTCTTTATTCAGTCAATAGAGAGAGTGAATATTCAGTTGAGAAAAAGACTTATAGTCAGGGAGAGAAACAATAGAAAAATCAGTATTATTAAACCACCAAATCAAATCATATCAATTCAAATCAAATCAAATCAAATCAAATCAATTCAAATCAGATCAAATCTATTCAAATTAAATCGAATCAAATTGAATCAAATCAATTCAAATCAAATCAAATCAAATCATATCAAATCAAATTGAATCAAATCAAATCAATTCAAATCAAATCAAATCAAATCAAATCAATTCAAATCAAATCATATCAAATCAAATTGAATCAAATCAATTCAAATCAAATCAATTCAAATCAAATCAAATCGAATCAAATTGAATCAAATCAAATCAATTCAAATCAAATCAAATCAATTCAAATCAAATCAAATCAAATCAAATCATATCAAATCAAATTGAATCAAATCAATTCAAATCAAATCAAATCAAATTGAATCAAATTGAATCAAATCATCACTAACTTTTTCACTACCCCCCTGTGCTTATAATTTGAAAGCTACTCTTCTGCATTAATTTCTATCCTAGACTTTTGATTGTGACATGAAATAACATCTTTGTACCAATATGAAATTCAAAATCTACTAAATCTGATTCTGTTCCACAGATCTTTCCTCCTGTCTACCACTGGCAATGATAAAGACCCATAATTCAATCCCAGGCTCTAATAGGGTTATCTTACCTTTGGAGCTAAAGAGTGATTTTTTTTGTTCCGGACTAACTTTTTCATTATCATCTTTCCTAATTAAGGGTCTAACATCTTTTTTGTTTTGTTCTGTTTTTAGGACTATTGCAGCGTGTGTATAACGTATACTGATGAAAGACGTGTGAAATCTACCAATTGACAACTATTATAGACTTCATTCGTGGCATAACAGAATTATCTACTTGGCTGTGTTGACAACATAGACTTCATTTCATAGCATAAGAGATTTGTCTACTTGACTGTGTCCACAACACATACATCATGGGAGACAAGAATGCCAACTCTTACGTGACGACAATGGAGAACGTCTATTCAGGCAGCACATCATCGTTACCACAGATACCGTCTAAACTTGTCAAGGTGTTTCTGAGCTGTCACCAGTCAGGTAAAAAGGAAATTCATTTTCTTAGAATTGTACCAGCAACTTTGTAATTGTTTTTATGTACCATAGTCCTGATATCCAAGGTTATTGGGTTAATTATAAATTTGTACCTGATGGTTGTCTACTACTCGAGAGTAATACATATACTTTGAAGGTATTTCACATTTTCTCTTGTAAAATAAAAACAATTTAATACAACAATAAATGTTCATGGACTCTAGGTTCATACTTATTAATGAAAATTTCTACTCACAGAGTCAAAATATTTCTTGGAAGCGTATCCCCAAAGTTTTGGCGACGTCTTATCAACATCGTCAGGGGTATACGACAATAGGCTATTTGTCACATGTCTTGGAAGAGACACATGAAATGTGCTTGAGAGAAATAGTTGGGATCTCCGTGCTTGCATCCCGGTTTTAATTGGGCTTCCTTTGGTGAATACATATGGCTTCCTTCAACCTGCGTCTGTAAAATTGATCTTCTTTATCCAAGATTTTTAACATTTTTCATATCACTTGATTTGTGTTGTGACTTCTCCAAATATCCTCCTGCTGCTGATAATGGTTGATGGCCACTAACATATGTATTCACCAAAG
The DNA here is from genome assembly GCF_964340395.1 of Glandiceps talaboti. NCBI lineage: Eukaryota > Metazoa > Hemichordata > Enteropneusta > Spengelidae > Glandiceps > Glandiceps talaboti. The sequence goes on from NC_135570.1 coordinate 15,272,779, forward strand.
GAATCCCACTCTAAACCAGGGTGCAGACATGGAGATCCAAGCAGTTTCTCTCAAGCTAATTTCACATGTCTCTTCCAAGACATATGACAGAAATAGCCCATTGTAGTACACCCCTGACGACGCTGACAACATGTCTCTTCCAAGACATATGACAGAAATAGCCCATTGTAGTACGTCACCCCTGACGACGCTGACAAGATGTCAGCGAAAATTTGTGATTTATATCCATGAAATTTTTGACTCTGTGTCAGAGTAGAAATTTTCATTACTTAACAATTTAGTAGTGAAGTAATAGATGAAAATTGATGATGTACATATATGGAAGTAGTATGTACATATATGGAAGTAGTATGTACATATATGGAAGTAGTATGTACATATATATACAAGAATTGTTTGGTTTTATATGTATAATATATCTAGACAATTCACACAGATGAAAACTAAATGGTCTCAACAAAACTGACTAGCTTTCATCCTGTTTCCTGTTAATAAATATGATCATGTCAGTAAATGTGACAACATGAGGAAAGGAAAGTTAAGGTGTAACAATCTCAGTCCAAAAGATGTGTGTGAACAGAAGGTCGAAGTAGGAAAAGTTAAATCAACAGTTAGTTAGATAGTTAGTTATTATAAGTTACAGAGATATAGTGGAATAATATCTTCACCAGAGGAAAATAGTGTTCAATGTTGTATTTATGTCTGTGAGAGGGTGATTAAAATGCCTGCCTGGTTGCCAATGCATATGAATAAATATATTGTTAATGAAATCACAACACACTTTCAAATGTAGTGTGTATAAAAAACTGAGTGAATTTGACATATTATGAGAGGATAGGGGTAAAAAAAAGTAATAGGAAAAAAAAAAGAATTAAAAAAATTTCTGCAGGTATTAACTACAATGGCCTAGTTTCCCTTTGTATGTGTTATGTTTCTTACTGTATAAACATATAATGTACCATGGCAACTATGTAATTGCACAGTGCAAGGACGTTTCTGATTATTGTATAGGTTTTTATTTTTATCCATGACAGAATCCTCATGCAGAATTTCATTGCTTACGATTTTATGGGAAATCTTCCATGTAAGTTGAAAAAGATAAATCATGTTGCGAACTATACAATGGGGAGCTGATGTGGGTGCCGATGATCCAGTTACCATAGAAACTGTCATTGTGAAGTACTTGTTACCAGACTATGTTGTGAGGTACTTGTTACCATGACAACAATGTGGTTGATTGAAGCAAAAATGAAATGTGCGATTTGTTACTGTCTACATGTATACTACAAAATGAATAGCACAGACAGATTATGACTAAAATTATTTTAAAAAGAGGAAAAATGATAAATTACCATAATGAACATCATATTCTAGTCATAATAATGGAATTAATATAGTTTTTGTTAGTGTGCCATGTCGCATGGCGTTAAGGTATATTTTCTTTCATTTTAGACGGGTCAGATGAAATTTTGTGTGTGAAAAATAAATCTTTTGTCCAAAAAAGATTAACCAAAGACATTAAAAATGTTCTCTTTTCCTGCGTTCAATAAATCATTGTTTTCAGGGTAAAGCCCATAGATGCTTTGACAGTAAAATGAGCAGTGTTTACTTTCTTTGTGACATCTGTTCTCTTTGTTTGGATAATTATGTTGTAATATTGTTTTGTTAAATGAAACTCTAACAATATCTGCTATTTTTGTGTAATGACAATTTTGTAATAATAATATGCCTAAATATGTCCATCAGATCAGTAAATAAAAGTAATGGTAGTTCTACCGGTAGTTACATGCACGTAATGAGAACTGTTAGTTATGTAATAAGAACTAGTTATCACTGTACAGGAAATTGAAGTCACTGTGGTGTAAGTTTTATAATACTCATGGGATGTGACATTTTTTACTTAAAAGTAGTTGCATTTTAAGCCCTAAACTAACAACGACAGAGGCATCCCACACACAGCAGGGTTCAACAGTGTACCTAATCTGTACCTAATATAATTTCTACCAATCACCTTTTTTAGCTGTTATGTTGAAATAGGACACCATCAGTGATTCTGTTAGGGGCCGTGTCATTTTAAAACTGACGCACGACAAATGGAATTCCTTTTTTTAGGGGGGGGGGGAGGGAAGGGGGTAAGAGTTCATTTCGTTTTGCGTGCATCAAAATCGCAATAAGGATTTTTAATTCTTACTAAAATGGAATCTTGACAAAATGACAGTCAGAAACTTTGCCGACATACACGGAGAGAGATGTATGTTGTTCTAAAAATAACTGTATGGCCCATTCTCGCAAGCCTGAGGTATTATTTCTAAAAAAAAATAAGGGAGGCTTGTTAAGAACCTTACCGTAAAATAGGCCATGGTTTGCGACGATGGTATGGCCAAGCAACCCACCTAGCCAGGGAGTGATGTACAATAAATGAATCACAAAACAACTTCTTGAATGCTGTGAAAACATGGTTTTATTATTCACCAACACCTAAACAGAAGTTCCTGAATTCAAGTGATGCACATGTCAACCAATTTCTTGCGACTAGGATGATAAGCGTACAGCCAAGCAAGGCATTACACTTATTGTATGTATACATTACCTCATTTGATACTTGTACCTGAAACTCACGGTTTTTAAGCTGTCCGGATCCGACATAGATGTACAGTTTAGGATTACGTAATTCCAAATTCTAGACGGGTTAGCTGTTTAGACATGAGGAGATTCATCGTACCCAAATATAAACAACACTGCACTCCACTACGTAGGTAACGACATGTGATCTTGTCAATGAAAGTTGACGAAGTGGGTGCATGATCTGAGCCAATCGTTCAATCGTAGTGGCAACTTTTAAAGGACCTTCACAATAATTGATTTGAATAGACTATGTGGAGAGGACGTTGCCAAAATCCACCTATGCTACCTATAACGTGAATCTAATATGAATGTAAATCCATAAATTACCGATGAGATGTCATGTGTTTGTCGTGACCTCTAAACTTCGACTAAATTATCGTAGATAGCGTGGTATTGCGAACGTTTATTCCGGCACTAGTAACAAGTTGATCATTCAACTGATGTTGATTTAATCCTTCTGGTTTAAACTAAAACGAAGAAATTACGTTTCTTGTGCGTTAGTTTTAAAATGACACGGCCCCTTACTTATATAATTATATGATGAAGTGAGAAATGTATATTTTGGGTGTGAAGCTAGATGTCTGTGTAAAATAGAAATTGAAGGCAACTTCAAATTTCCTGTATAATTACATATATCATGTCCCATGACTGGAAACGCTAAGGCAACTTCAATTTTCCTGTATAATACAAGTATCGTGTCCCATGATTGGAAATGCCAAGGCAACTTCAATTTTCCTGTATAATACAAGTATCGTGTCCCATGATTGGAAACTCCAAGACAACTTCAATTTTCCTGTATAATACAAGTATCGTGTCCCATGATTGGAAACTCCAAGACAACTTCAATTTTCCTGTATAATACAAGTATCGTGTCCCATGATTGGAAATGCCAAGGCAACTTCAATTTTCCTGTATAATACAAGTATCGTGTCCCATAAGTGAAACTCCAAGACAACTTCAATTTTCCTGTAATATTGTTGTAACATTTGTACAATTGAATGATATTTTTCTAAATCATTATTCCATTGTGTGAAATATCATGTTGATAACAAATTTATAAAGAATTCCCCCAGAAATTCCATTTGTATGAAATAATAAATAAATGAAATTCAATATAATATTTTGAAGATCATTTGAATATAGACATGAAAACATAACTTATTATTTTTTATATTTTTTTATGTTGTCAGTTGTTTGCACCTTCCTGTGTAGCAAGTATTACCCCGAAGAACAAAGATTGAAAAAAATAATAACATTGCTTTTAACAGTAACCACACGTTGCCAGAATAATTTGATACAGCTCATAAAAATGTTGTTTCCTGTTTTACATCCTACTTAGAATGGTCAGGGAGTCCATAAATTTCCTGTTATTACCCATCATTTTATCACTGTGTGTTTGACTAGATACATTAACTGTTTCCCTAAATCCGGATGTTGTTTTATGACAGTTTTTAAAAAAAATAATCCAAGTACTGTTCTGCACATATTCTGTTTCTGTTCTACCGACCGTAAACATTCGTAGAATCCGGATGTTGTATTTCAGTTGACACAATTAGTTATTTGATTTTCCTGCAGGCCTATAACCATGAAGCATTCAAGAATTCCAGTTTTTATCATAAAATCAGGCATATTCTTTAGTTCTTTGTTCTCCTGTGATGATTTAGTTTAAAAAAAAAACATTGGTTTAAAAGTCAGGATGCTGATTTGTGTGTATTCATACATCCAGCAGTTGCCATAGTTACATTAATCATCTAGACACACATCAAACACTTTGTTCTTCTTTCTAGATTTAGCTCAAACTTCCTTGTTATTTTGATACCGGATATTTTTGTGTTTTTCTTTGTTCAAATCAAGCACTTTGACCAACAGATCCCTTGTGCTTCATTAAAAATAGTTTTTATCAGTGTAGTCAACAGAAATGATGAAAGGTGACTATTGGGAAATCAGTTGACATCACTAGGGGTCAAGGGTCATAGATAACAACCATTTGATGGATGACATTGCTATGAAGGCCTAATTTCAGGGTATGATATGGATTTGAAAATTTTAGACTATTTACAATGGTTTTAAATTTACGTTTTTAGTAAAGTGGTCCCTATAAAAAGTCCACTAGTTTTGGATTTTGGAGATCGACAGTATCATGATATTCATGGTCAATATATGTTAGTCACTAAAGTGTAAATGTTAGATTCATTCATTTGCCAATTTTGTATATCTTGTCCTTGTACAAATGTTCAAAATGTCTGAACTTGAATTTCCAGAAATGAGCCATTTCTACAAAATGGAATCTGATGAATCCCATAAATTGATTTGTACGTCATACTACAGCTAAATTCTGCAAAAGTTTGATGACAATAAGTGGTCCATATCAGATCCTTGCAAATTAAATTTTGTGTCCCAAAATGCAGTTTTCATTGTTGCTAGACTAAGATCCCTTCTAGATTCAAACTTTGTTCACTGTATTTAATTATATCATACACAAGCCAAGATATTGTCATTGAACAGAAAATATGGATTATTGTAATACCCTAGTCATTCTATATCATGACAACCCCATGCCTACGTCACTTGTTACCCTAGTCATTCTACATCATGACAACCCCATGCTACGTCACTAGTTCTGTCATTCTACATCATGACAACCCATGCCTACGTCACTGGTTCTGTCATTCTACATCATAACAACCCATGCCTACGCCACTGGTTCTGTCATTCTACATTATGACAACCCATGCCTACGTCTCTGGTTCTGTCATTCTACATCATAACAACCCATGTCTACGTCACTGGTTCTGTCATTCTACATTATGACAACCCATGTCTACGTCACTGGTTCTGTCATTCTACATCGTAACAACCCATGCCTACGTCTCTGGTTCTGTACATTCTAAATCACGACAACCCGTGTCTACGTCACTTGTTACCCTAGTCATTCTACATCATGACAACCCATGCCTACATCACTGGTTCTGTCGTTCTACATCATGACAACCCATGCCTACGTCACTGGTTCTGTCGTTCTACATCATGACAACCCATGCCTACGTCTCTGGTTCTGTCATTCTACATCATGACAACCCATGCCTACGTCACTGGTTCTGTCGTTCTACATCATGACAACCCATGCCTACATCACTGGTTCTGTCATTCTACATCATGACAACCCATGCCTACGTCACTGGTTCTATAGTTCTCGATGTGTTCCAAATCGATAGTATTGAAGTTTTCTCAATTTTTTTCATGAATTACATTTGAGGAGATATAATTATATTATTCCCCAATATTTTTCTTCATTCAGCTGGAAAATACTTGTGACCTTTGTATGGGTTTGTCACTACTCGGCTAGTGACTTGTAGTGAAAAAGACCCCTTAGGTCACTCATATTTTCCTTGACTGAACGAAGAAAAATATTGGGGAATAATATTTAATAGTACAATATTATTTTGCATAATGTGATCAGTATTAGAAATTTAGTTCTAAGTGTTATCTCTATATGAAAGTTGTCTTTGTACACTGTTGTATCTTTTTCTATCTTCATGCTTGTAACAAGCATTAGCCCAAATTATACATGTAGTATAATTGGTTATTTTTTTTACAAAGGAAAGTCTGAAACCGTATTTTGTCCAGTGCCCTTTCATGGATATATTGAAAACAGTGAGTTCATTCATTAATAGATATGTTTGCCTCCATAGTTTCCGTATTACTTTAGATTCTTTCTCATTTACAATAGTTACACGTTATCACTGCATGAACCCCAATGGAAACAATCTTATTGAGGGTTTATCCATGTATCTCAACAATTTGTACCAACTTTTAATTTGTGTGTATCTGTTCTATCGATTGCGTTGCTTTACTGAATGTAAATTAATCCAGATATTTGTGAACAGCGTTCTCTAAGTTTTAAAAGGTAGTTTCACTAAAATCAAAAACCTTGGTAAAGTCTGATTTCCCTATGGCTAACCAGTCTTCAGGGCATGAATTTCATTAGTTCGCAAATCTGAAGAGAAAGAGATCAAACTATCTGTATTTGAAACTTTGCTGATTCAAAGCAATTTTTGGTCGGATATGCAAGAAAGATAACTAAAGGAAACAGGGATTCTCCAAACTCTCATCAATGAGTCGAAGAAGGTACTTCAAAAAATTTTTTTAACTTAAAAGCTTCAGGATGGATTGATCTCATGGGATTGGTTAGAAATTTTATGGGGATGCATTTAGGGATGTCTATATAAAGATTATTGATGACAAGATGACTACATCGGTTATATGCATCTAAAATGTGATTGTGGGGTAAAACTTAAACTTTATTTCTGTTAGAAGGAACGTGGACTGAAATTTTGTTGGGATATTTCTAAAGGGATCACAATGAACATAAAGACCAATACATATTAATACAATATCCTTAGCAACCGTGTGAAATTAATTTAATACAATATCCTTAGCAACCGCGTGAAATTAATTTAATACAATATCCTTAGCAACTGTGTGAAATTAATTTAATACAATATCCTTAGCAACCGCGTGAAGTTAATTTAATACAATATCCTTAGCAACTGTGTGAAATTAATTTAATACAATATCAGTAGCAATTGCATAAGATTAATTTAATACAATATTCTTAGCAACCACGTGAAGTTAATTTAATACAATATCAGTAGCAACTGTGTGAAATTAATTTAATACAATATCAGTAGCAATTGCATAAGATTAATTTAATACAATATCCTTAGCAACCACGTGAAGTTAATTTAATACAATATCCTTAGCAACCACGTGAAGTTAATTTAATACAATATCAGTAGCAACTGTGTGAAATTAATTTAATACAATATCCCAAACAACCACGTGAAATTAATTTAATACAGTATCCTTAGCAACCATGTGAAATTAATTTAATACAATATCCTTAGCAACTGCGTGAAATTAATTTAATACAATATCCTTAGCAACCACGTGAAGTTAATTTAATACAATATCCTTAGCAACTGTGTGAAATTAATTTAATACAATATCCTTAGCAACTGCGTGAAATTAATTTAATACAATATCCTTAGCAACCACGTGAAGTTAATTTAATACAATATCCTTAGCAACTGCGTGAAATTAATTTAATACAATATCCTTGGCAACCATGTGAAATTAATTTAATACAATATCCTTAGCAACTGCGTGAAATTGATGTGATTTGAAATAAAGAAGTGACTCTCCAGAACCCAGAGTTTACGGAAATACCTTTATTTGGCAGGTGGTTCCCTTTAATCTCTGGCAGCCGTGTCAAAGTATTTTACATCATGAGGATATCAAAACAAAACAAACATACTGTTTACTCTGATACTGATTTTAACGTGTAGAAAAGGAAAAAACAGAAAATGATGAAATGAATTCCAAATAATTGTATCCTACAAATATGTTTGAAAAACTACATCTTCTTACATCTGTAAATTTTAAAGAGATGTTTTGCACTTTGCGTAGTTTAGTTTATGTGAATAACAAACACGTATCATTTCAGGAAATTATTTCATTATCCAGTAAATTTGTTTTATTTGAACTCTGAAATTAAAATCAAACAGTACCGAGAGTAAACATGCCAACTTTCCACATACGCTCCAAGGTAGAACACTTTACTGATTAAATCAATGGTTTTGACTTTTGCTTACGAATTGAAAGGAAAGATGATTTGCAAAAATAAAAATATGGTAAACAAGATCACTGATATGCTTTTGAATGTAGTCCTATACATGTGACACTGTTATCAGCTTGTTCATGTTTTTGAAATTAATGATTTAAAGTAAACTTTAAGATCAAAGTAGCCACAATTCTCAAATGAACAGCATGATGAACTGTGCTTGTATGAAGTGAGAAATTTAAAGGAAGCACAAGATCATTGATATAAAAACAGTGGGTGCATGCCTTTAATTTAATCAATACAATTGTCATGCTGTTTTTAGCACTATAGGCATCAAGTTTTGTCAGTGTGTATGTATGTATGTATGTACATGTATGTACTATGTATGTGTGTGTGTGTGTGTGTGTGTGTGTGTGTGTGTGTGTTTGTGTGTGTGGGTCCATGTACGTGTGTGTGCATGTGTGTGTGTGTGTATGTGTGTATTATGCGAACAACTTAAAATGAGAACTGCTGGATCGATTGATTTCAAATTTGGCAGGGACATGTTTATGGTGTGTAGATGAAAAATTGTTAAAACGAAAGTGATCTGGTTTTCAATTTACATCCAAAAGAGTAATTTTCTGTCAAAATAGGTCGTCTTTTACAAAAGAAGTCAATGAGGTACGGTTATATAATGTTACATAATCACTTGGGTAAAGTCCATGGTATGTTCCATTATCCTGTAGGGGTGTTTTCTTGTTTGAGGTGTGTTTCTCACACTGCATGTATATGTCAGACACTGGATTTCAGTTGTGCACATTGCCATTGGCAATATTTTTAGCTCAACGTTTGTTTGTGAAAATGAGTGACAACTATATTGGTATGGTCATAATTCTGCAGTGAATAGTGTTGACTTAAATTGGCTTACAAGTTTGAAGTGAGCAAGGAAAGATGAATTTAGGTAAACAATAAAATTACTGATTTAGAAACAACACTGGGTGCATTTCTTTGAAGGTTCATGATTTTAGGTTGTATGTTTGTGAAAATGAATGACAATTATAAAATATACGTTTAAATGAAGATATGTTATCACAATTCTAAAGTGAATACCGTTGACTTTGCTTGTATGAAGTGAGAAAGGATCGAAGCCCAACAAGATCACATTATTATAAAAACAACTGGGTGCATGCATGCGTTCGATCAATACACGCGATGTTCTTAGCTTGTATGTATGTTTGTGAAAATGAGTGGCAATTATAAACTAAGCTTTGAAATCAAGGTACAGTGTGACAATTCTCAAGTGGATAGCGTGTCTTTGCTTGGGTGGGAAGGGAGAAAGGAACTATTCCCGCAAAGATGATATTAGATACTAAAAACATGACAAGATCACTACAAATGCAGAAACAGCGGTGGGACGTGAATTGGAACAGATGTTACGATAGACAGCAACGTTAATTGTTATCTGTTTGTATGAGATTGAAATTATGTTGTCTAGAGATTTGACTCGTCATACCTGGAGATTTACAATGTCAAACCACTTAGTCTCTGGGCTTAGGAATAAAATATGTGAATGAAAGTGTAGATACATTGGAAGTAAAGAGACAGACAAATTAAATTGCAGCTGTGGTTGGTGATGTGAAAAATTAAAGTGACAATAAATTTAAAAACTTTGAATAACTCTGACTATTTAATCTTAGCTTGAACCTGAAAGATTTTGAACTGTTGAAAATTAGATCTGTAAAAATAAAAGTCAATCACATCACAGTAGCTTAGGTATTTAGTTTACATTGAAACGGATTCATTTGAAATACCAAAGGTTAAAAAAGGTAATCAAAGCAAATACTATGAAGGGCAATGTAATCTACTCTGGAAGGTATATTACTGGCAGATTGCTATTTTAAGCTTCAACAACAGTTGGTGCAATTTAATTGTCTGTGCTAATGTGTATATAGGTTGTGGAGGACAGTGTCATGGTGGGTGTATGTATGTGTGTGTGTGTGTGTGTGTGTGTGTGTGTGTGTGTGTGTGTGTGTGTGTGTGTGTGTGTATTATGTATGTATGTATGTATATATGTATGTATGTGTGTGTGTATGTATGTGTGTATATATGTATGTACCTTCATTTGTATGTGCCGTGTGTGTGTGTGTGTGTGTGTTCACGGATGTATGTACGTACGTACGTACACACGCACGCATGCATACATGCACACACGCACGCACACATGTATGTATGTATGTATGTATGTATGTGTGTACATGCCATTTCCAGGAACACGCTACAATTGGTATTTAGGGTAATTATAGAATTATTGTTTTGTACTGAATTCGTCTATTTGATTCCAGCTATCTCAATTCATGGAGGATAAGATCCAACAAGCAGAAGTGTATCATCTGAAATTTATATGTGAATTGTGATATCATACTGTAATTTTTGCAATTTCTGCCTGGTCAAATAATTTTGAAGAACACCGCAGAATGAGTTTCCATGCTTGTGAATGATAAATTAATGTTTACAAGAATTGATATCTTATATTTCAGTTCAACTTCAAAAATACTGTGCATTAGATCTAGTGAGCAATTTAAGTTCTCTCACATCAAATTTATATGCAATGCCGGTAACAATTACATCGGTTGTGATATAAGCGATATCAATAATTGTGAAAAACTTTTGTTTCTTGAATATGTATTATGCATATATTCAGCCATGTCTATCAATGTATTACACTTTAATATTTAATTTCAAATTCTAAAACATATATGATTGCATTGCAATCTTGCATCTGATATTGTCACCTGCAATTTATATTGTAATAACATTATGATATAATTATAATCTTGTAATTTTTCAAAACACGCCTCTGTGTGCCCTTAAACACAATGTCATTCAACAGGTTGGTAAAACATAGTAATAATACGTTCTTGTACCACCACCACCACCACCACCACCACCAAGGGTTGTTATTATAGAATGTGCCTCAGGTTTCACTGAAAATCAAAGTTCTTCAATTCTCTCCAAACTTTGGCATATGAGAGCTTGCTTCTGGTCGAAATTTGGGGTTTCACTGTCTTATTTTCATGGGAATCAACAACCTTGTATTTTTCCCAACACTGTTAATAACACAGTAAATGTTGGCCATATTGGATTCAGTAGCCATATTGGATTCTAAAATGACAGCCATATTGGATTCTAAAATGACAGCCATATTGGATTCTAAAATGACAGCCATATTGGATTCTAAAATGACAGCCATATTGGATTCTAAAATGACAGCCATATTGGATTCTAAAATGACAGCCATATTGGATTCAGTAGCCATATTGGATTCTAATATGACTTAATTTTGATAACATTTTGACATCTATTTCAACCATTTGTTCCGTGACCCCTGATTATTTTTCTTGATTATAACTGAGAATGGGTTGGATAAGCAAAGTAACAGTGAAAGTTTGAACTGTTAATTTCCAAGGTGCATTTCAGTTATAACACAGTTTGAGTTACGTAATTAATCTCATTATGAATTTAAATACAACGATCAATTTCAACCTATTATTGTACTATTTATGTTAAAAATCAGTGTCTAATTAACATGTACAATGTCTAATTATTGGTATTTTAACAATTTTCAGTGAATATATTGTTGGTTTTGTGATACAAAATTTGATACAGTCACTCCAGTTATACAGCTAGTAGCTTCCCTATATTCTGTTACATGTACACACACATATCTATTCATGTCACACTATGAATGGATAGATACTGTCAATCTCATCTGTGTTAGACATGAGTTTGTGAATGTGAGTGCATACATTGCTAATACATCATTATTACATATACAGTGTATATGTACCAGTGATTACTTGCATCAAAATGTATGCATACTATAATTGCTATTTTTATTTATTTATACTGGATAGTTCTTTAAGCACATACGTGTAAACACTTGTCTCCCAAGAAGTCCAGTGAGAACCATCCCTCATGGGTTCAGTGTTAATGCAGGTGGAAACCAGAGTACCCGGAGAAACCTGCGTTGTTCAGTAGAGTCAAACTGAACGATGCTCTTCTTACAGCATGGTAAATTTAATCAAAGCCTGAATGGGTTCGAACCCCAACTGCAGTGGTAAAGACTTAGAAGCAATTGGTTTAACCACTCGGCCACTGACAACCCAAAATTATAATAGTACCCACTTAACTCCCTATAGTACCCCTATTAGTATTCATAGTTGGACTGCGGTGTTGCAAAGCTCACTGTATGTACAACATACTGTATAATTTATTTTATTTTATTTTTTCCATTTTATTTATTTAGTTTTTCATTTGAACTTTTGTAACCTTTTAGCAATTCCTGTGGGAGTTATTACGTGTTCAAATAAATGTATACTTGTGTATGAAGCCTCTAGAAATAATGTTGGCCGGAAGTTAGATACTGCTGATAAATGTGATTCTAATTGCATCATGTATACCTAATAATGTTTCAAACATTCACATATTGTATATTGTATGCAAAGTTTTCCTCAATGTACACAAAATTGTGTGGACATACAGTGTTTGTTTGTTTATTTTTTTTTTATTGTTTATTATATATATTATATAACTATGTATTTATTTAATTTCTTACAAAATTGCTGATACAGATAAAATAACAGAACATCGGGACGCTTGATTGCCAGTGTGGGCATAATAGGGTGTTTGCGTCTTTCCCGTATGTGATGTTTTCTACAAAAGAATGGACTTCTTTTCCAATTTACTTTAGCTCATGAAAACACAGCCATAGAGAACTCTACAACCACTTGACATCCAAATACCTTGAGTACTCAACAGACTGGTACTCACATCTCATGGGGGTTGGGTTACTTCATCTAATTTGATAAAAAACTGAAATTTTACCTTGTCAACCTTCTTTGACCATGAGAACACAAGGATATATGCACCGCACAGTTAAATTGTTCTAATAAACACTTGTGGTGTTCAGAGTGAATTATGAGTTCTTTGACTTCATGACTGAATCAAAGAGTGATATATGATGCTATGTGTTTTTCTTGTGCATTATATGCAATACATATAACACTCATCTGATATATTCAACTCAATCAGACTATGTAGCTGACCCTCAGTGACCTCTCAGTGACCTACCAGTGTTTTTGTTAAGGCTGGTGTTACAAGCAGCTAATATGGTGGGTTTTATCATTTTTTTTATCAAGAGTTCATTTTTTCCCATACCATAACATTTTTTTTTATAAATGTATAGCGGTCTTTGAAGTATACTATTAAGAGGAATCCTGATGGTCAAATGGTTAGTGGTTGGCTTAGTCATTGTCAGTGGTTAGTGGTTAGCTTAGCCATTGTCAGTGGTTAGTGGTTGGCTTAGCCATTGTCAGTGGTTAGTGGTTGGCTTAGCTATTGTCAGTGGTTAGTGGTTGGCTTAGTCATTGTCAGTGGTTAGTGGTTGGCTTAGCTATTGTCAGTGGTTAGTGGTTGGCTTAGTCATTGTCAGTGGTTAGTGGTTAGCTTAGCTATTGTCAGTGGTTAGTGGTTGGCTTAGTCATTGTCAGTGGTTAGTGGTTGGCTTAGCTATTGTCAGTGGTTAGTGGTTGGCTTAGCTATTGTCAGTGGTTAGTGGTTGGCTTAGCTATTGTCAGTGGTTAGTGGTTGGCTTAGCCATTGTCAGTGGTTAGTGGTTGGCTTAGCCATTGTCAGTGGTTAGTGGTTGGCTTAGCTATTGTCAGTGGTTAGTGGTTAGCTTAGCTATTGTCAGTGGTTAGTGGTTGGCTTAGCTATTGTCAGTGGTTAGTGGTTAGCTTAGCTATTGTCAGTGGTTAGTGGTTAGCTTAGCTATTGTCAGTGGTTAGTGGTTGGCTTAGCTATTGTCAGTGGTTAGTGGTTGGCTTAGCTATTGTCAGTGGTTAGTGGTTAGCTTAGCTATTGTCAGTGGTTAGTGGTTAGCTTAGCTATTGTCAGTGGTTAGTGGTTAGCTTAGCTATTGTCAGTGGTTAGTGGTTAGCTTAGCTATTGTCAGTGGTTAGTGGTTAGCTTAGCCATTGTCAGTGGTTAGTGGTTAGCTTAGCTATTGTCAGTGGTTAGTGGTTAGCTTAGCCATTGTCAGTGGTTAGTGGTTGGCTTAGCTATTGTCAGTGGTTAGTGGTTGGCTTAGTCATTGTCAATGGTTAGTGGTTGGCTTAGTCATTGTCAGTGGTTAGTGGTTGGCTTAGCTATTGTCAGTGGTTAGTGGTTGGCTTAGCCATTGTCAGTGGTTAGTGGTTGGCTTAGCTATTGTCAGTGGTTAGTGGTTGGCTTAGCCATTGTCAGTGGTTAGTGGTTGGCTTAGCTATTGTCAGTGGTTAGTGGTTGGCTTAGCCATTGTCAGTGGTTAGTGGTTGGCTTAGCTATTGTCAGTGGTTAGTGGTTGGCTTAGCTATTGTCAGTGGTTAGTGGTTAGCTTAGCCATTGTCAGTGGTTAGTGGTTGGCTTAGTCATTGTCAGTGGTTAGTGGTTGGCTTAGCTATTGTCAGTGGTTAGTGGTTGGCTTAGCCATTGTCAGTGGTTAGTGGTTGGCTTAGCTATTGTCAGTGGTTAGTGGTTGGCTTAGCTATTGTCAGTGGTTAGTGGTTAGCTTAGCCATTGTCAGTGGTTAGTGGTTGGCTTAGCTATTGTCAGTGGTTAGTGGTTGGCTTAGTCATTGTCAGTGGTTAGTGGTTGGCTTAGTCATTGTCAGTGGTTAGTGGTTGGCTTAGCTATTGTCAGTGGTTAGTGGTTGGCTTAGTCATTGTCAGTGGTTAGTGGTTGGCTTAGTCATTGTCAGTGGTTAGTGGTTGGCTTAGCTATTGTCAGTGGTTAGTGGTTGGCTTAGCTATTGTCAGTGGTTAGTGGTTAGTGGTTAGCTATTGTCAGTGGTTAGTGGTTGGCTTAGTCATTGTCAGTGGTTAGTGGTTGGCTTAGCTATTGTCAGTGGTTAGTGGCTGGCTTAGCTATTGTCAGTGGTTAGTGGTTGGCTTAGTCATTGTCAGTGGTTAGTGGTTGGCTTAGTCATTGTCAGTGGTTAGTGGTTAGCTTAGTCAGTGTCAGTGGTTAGTGGTTGGCTTAGTCATTGTCAGTGGTTAGTGGTTGGCTTAGTCAGTGTCAGTGGTTAGTGGTTGGCTTAGCTATTGTCAGTGGTTAGTGGTTGGCTTAGTCATTGTCAGTGGTTAGTGGTTGGCTTAGCTATTGTCAGTGGTTAGTGGTTAGCTTAGCTATTGTCAGTGGTTAGTGGTTGGCTTAGTCATTGTCAGTGGTTAGTGGTTGGCTTAGCTATTGTCAGTGGTTAGTGGTTAGCTTAGTCATTGTCAGTGGTTAGTGGTTGGCTTAGCTATTGTCAGTGGTTAGTGGTTGGCTTAGTCATTGTCAGTGGTTAGTGGTTGGCTTAGCTATTGTCAGTGGTTAGTGGTTAGCTTAGTCATTGTCAGTGGTTAGTGGTTGGCTTAGCTATTGTCAGTGGTTAGTGGTTAGCTTAGCTATTGTCAGTGGTTAGTGGTTAGCTTAGCTATTGTCAGTGGTTAGTGGTTAGCTTAGCTATTGTCAGTGGTTAGTGGTTAGCTTAGCTATTGTCAGTGGTTAGTGGTTAGCTTAGCCATTGTCAGTGGTTAGTGGTTAGCTTAGCTATTGTCAGTGGTTAGTGGTTAGCTTAGCCATTGTCAGTGGTTAGTGGTTGGCTTAGCTATTGTCAGTGGTTAGTGGTTGGCTTAGTCATTGTCAGTGGTTAGTGGTTGGCTTAGTCATTGTCAGTGGTTAGTGGTTGGCTTAGCTATTGTCAGTGGTTAGTGGTTGGCTTAGCCATTGTCAGTGGTTAGTGGTTGGCTTAGCTATTGTCAGTGGTTAGTGGTTGGCTTAGCCATTGTCAGTGGTTAGTGGTTGGCTTAGCTATTGTCAGTGGTTAGTGGTTGGCTTAGCCATTGTCAGTGGTTAGTGGTTGGCTTAGCTATTGTCAGTGGTTAGTGGTTGGCTTAGCTATTGTCAGTGGTTAGTGGTTAGCTTAGCCATTGTCACTGGTTAGTGGTTGGCTTAGTCATTGTCAGTGGTTAGTGGTTGGCTTAGTCATTGTCAGTGGTTAGTGGTTGGCTTAGTCATTGTCAGTGGTTAGTGGTTGGCTTAGCTATTGTCAGTGGTTAGTGGTTGGCTTAGTCATTGTCAGTGGTTAGTGGTTGGCTTAGTCATTGTCAGTGGTTAGTGGTTGGCTTAGCTATTGTCAGTGGTTAGTGGTTGGCTTAGCTATTGTCAGTGGTTAGTGGTTAGTGGTTAGCTATTGTCAGTGGTTAGTGGTTGGCTTAGTCATTGTCAGTGGTTAGTGGTTGGCTTAGCTATTGTCAGTGGTTAGTGGCTGGCTTAGCTATTGTCAGTGGTTAGTGGTTGGCTTAGTCATTGTCAGTGGTTAGTGGTTGGCTTAGTCATTGTCAGTGGTTAGTGGTTAGCTTAGTCAGTGTCAGTGGTTAGTGGTTGGCTTAGTCATTGTCAGTGGTTAGTGGTTGGCTTAGTCAGTGTCAGTGGTTAGTGGTTGGCTTAGCTATTGTCAGTGGTTAGTGGTTGGCTTAGTCATTGTCAGTGGTTAGTGGTTGGCTTAGTCATTGTCAGTGGTTAGTGGTTGGCTTAGCTATTGTCAGTGGTTAGTGGTTGGCTTAGTCATTGTCAGTGGTTAGTGGTTGGCTTAGTCAGTGTCAGTGGTTAGTGGTTGGCTTAGCTATTGTCAGTGGTTAGTGGTTGGCTTAGCTATTGTCATTGGTTAGTGGTTGGCTTAGCTATTGTCAGTGGTTAGTGGTTGGCTTAGTCATTGTCAGTGGTCAGTGGTTGGCTTAGTCAGTGTCAGTGGTTAGTGGTTGGCTTAGCTATTGTCAGTGGTTAGTGGTTGGCTTAGCTATTGTCAGTGGTTAGTGGTTGGCTTAGCTATTGTCAGTGGTTAGTGGTTGGCTTAGTCATTGTCAGTGGTTAGTGGTTGGCTTAGTCAGTGTCAGTGGATAGTGGTTGGCTTAGTCAGTGTCAGTGGTTAGTGGTTGGCTTAGCTATTGTCAGTGGTTAGTGGCTGGCTTAGCTATTGTCAGTGGTTAGTGGTTGGCTTAGCTATTGTCAGTGGTTAGTGGTTGGCTTAGCTATTGTCAGTGGTTAGTGGTTGGCTTAGCTATTGTCAGTGGTTAGTGGTTGGCTTAGTCATTGTCAGTGGTTAGTGGTTGGCTTAGTCATTGTCAGTGGTTAGTGGTTGGCTTAGCTATTGTCAGTGGTTAGTGGTTGGCTTAGCTATTGTCAGTGGTTAGTGGTTGGCTTAGCTATTGTCAGTGGTTAGTGGTTGGCTTAGTCATTGTCAGTGGTTAGTGGTTGGCTTAGTCATTGTCAGTGGTTAGTGGTTGGCTTAGCTATTGTCAGTGGTTAGTGGTTGGCTTAGCTATTGTCAGTGGTTAGTGGTTGGCTTAGTCATTGTCAGTGGTTAGTGGTTGGCTTAGCTATTGTCAGTGGTTAGTGGTTGGCTTAGTCAGTGTCAGTGGATAGTGGTTGGCTTAGCTATTGTCAGTGGTTAGTGGTTGGCTTAGTCATTGTCAGTGGTTAGTGGTTGGCTTAGCTATTGTCAGTGGTTAGTGGTTGGCTTAGCTATTGTCAGTGGTTAGTGGTTGGTTTAGTCAGTGTCAGTGGTTAGTGGTTGGCTTAGTCATTGTCAGTGGTTAGTGGTTGGCTTAGCTATTGTCAGTGGTTAGTGGTTGGCTTAGCTATTGTCAGTGGTTAGTGGTTGGCTTAGTCAGTGTCAGTGGTTAGTGGTTGGCTTAGTCATTGTCAGTGGTTAGTGGTTGGCTTAGCTATTGTCAGTGGTTAGTGGTTGGCTTAGCTTTTGTCAGTGGTTAGTGGTTGGTTTAGTCAGTGTCAGTGGTTAGTGGTTGGCTTAGCTATTTTCAGTGGTTAGTGGTTGGCTTAGTCATTGTCAAATGGTTAGCAGTTGGCTTAGCTATTGTCAGTGGTTAGTGGTTGGCTTAGCTATTGTCAGTGGTTAGTGGTTGGCTTAGCCAGTTAGTGAGAACACACCAACTGCCTCTAACATGGCAAGCGTGTACTTCCTTAACTCCCCAGTTAGTGAGAATTAAAGTGCATGCCATATTATGTATAAAAGTACCATGTTTAGTAGTCTACTGTATAATCACAAACTTTAAGACATTTTCAAGTATTTGAAATCTGACATACGGTATCAATCACAATAAAGTCGTTGTTATGTAAATAGATTGAATTCATACCATGGGGATAACTTCAGATTATTAAATAGTGTCCACAGGGTTCATATGCCTTAGTCCTGGAAAATGTAATTTACTCCAGGAAAACGAAATGTAAGAAATGATGAACGTTTAAATTGTTGATAATTCCCACTGTGAAGCTAGTCAAGTTTCATCAGTTTATCTCAAAAAACTCCAGAAAATGTTTAATTTATTTATTGTTTGTTCTGTGGGACATTTGTTCACAGACAGCATTTTGTGTCAAAGTTTGTTGTTCAGTGTTCGGCTAAGGTTTGTTTGTTTGTTCTTTCAGTGTTTTAAGAGATATTTGTCTAGTGTTTATGCTTAAGGTTTGTTTGTTCGTTGTTTGTACAACTGAAAGTGTGTTTTTGAGTATATTGTACAAAGAACATTTATTCAATACATCTGTACATAGATGTTTAGAACCTATAGTTACACTAAAGGCAAAATCTTAGAAAATTGGAACTTAGATTGAAATCTTAGAAAATCATGCTACAGACAGAATTCTGTTCCTGTATTGAATATCATTTGACTTCCTGATTACTACTTTTCTTCATGGTTGTTGAGAATGGAGAATTACTGGGATATAAATGCACACTCAGGCTTAGGTTAATAAAATTTGACGTACGAGTCTTGTCATTTTACTGCTGTTGCCACGGTGAATCCAAATGTTCACAGATGATGAACCATGCATTGAATTCAGTGAAAGTCAAATGTGTCTTTCCAGTCCTAAATATTCAGAATATGTTCAGATCAATGCTGGCCTTTCAGTGTTGGCTTCTCTTAGTAGGCATTGGGATCAAGAAATCCATTCGTAGGCATATTTAAATGCATGAGGAGAGAAGTATAATTACAAAGTACATGTGCATGGAGAGGAGAGACGTAATTGAGTGTACAGTTAAGAATTTTTGATTGTAAAGATTATTCATGTGTACTGATCTTTGGAGTGGAAATCAATAGTGGGTATTAAAGTCAACTGGCAGTGTACAGATAATCATTTGAATCATTAGTTTTGTAGTCTTCAGTCATGTGGTATGCATCCACCTATGTAATCCTTGTAGTATACACAAACATATTTCTGTGTACACGTACATTCTAAATTGTCATACTGTAGACGTAGATATATGTTCACCAATACAGTCCTCAACTGGTCTTAGTTCCTATATAGTTCCATTGCCATTTACACCTCCACTCACAGTATAGTCAAAGTCGTTACTCCAGAAGTCCTGAGATGCATGAGATGCAATTTAAAATTCATCCACAGCCACCCACACAGTCATTAATATCATGTCTTCGTTAATCAATCACAAAACTCTAACCAATATACCACAGTCTCTCATAAAGTTAGTGTTTATTGGGGCAGTTGCGTAATGTCCAAATATGTTATATTTGTCAGCTCAGGATGCTACTTATACACTGTTTATGTCACTATAACAGTTGGGGGTTCACTGATTAGATGGACAATTTGTTGTGCTGATTGAGGGACTTTGACCAGACTTGGTTTAGTTAGAAACCCTGTTGGTATCCAAACTAGTCTTCAAATAATTCTTCTATGATTTATTATTAAAACCTGGTGCACTGTTTATAATCATACAAAATGGCATTTTGGTGACTGATTATTTTCTCAGCTTTTTTTGGCAGTGAAATATTAAGTGGAAATAAGTCTTTTAACCCTTTCACCACTGATTCCCACTATAGTGGGAATGTGAAAGTGCTAATTCCAAACATTTTCACGTTTACAGTAATACAAGGCTGATACTCGTATTAACTTCAGTTGCATAACGCATCTGTGGATTTATACTAAATAATAAGCATCTACAGAGTGTTTTTGTCATAATACTGGGATTTTCATTTACCCAACAAATCTATGGTTCTATGTATTTATACCATATCATGTCTAGAGATACTGTCTTTGTCATAATACCAGGACTTGTAATTACACACGGAATCTTATCCTGGTCAACATTATGGAAAATTAAAGTGTCTATACCTTGGACTTTCAGTTCCACAACAAATTGATGGATTTATACAACATAATCAGTGTCTAGTGGTACAGTGTGTATATCAGGAATTTCATTGACAAATTTGACTGATTTTATATACAAGTGTCTAGTGGTACAGTCTTTGCCAAAATAGTAGGAATTTTTAGCTAGATATTGATGAATGTAAACTGTTAATGTCAAATAATTTTGTCAATGGTGTTAGTAATATAATAAGACAGATTTTTAAAAAGATTATCAGTGTAAAGACATGCTATAAACACATAAATGAGTTTACAATTTGATCACTATCACTATCATTTGGAACTAGTTTTACATGAACAATTTATATAATCCGCTGCCACAACATTCTTAACAATATGGCCGGTTTCTTTATAACACAACAGACCAATAAGTCTGTGTAAACATCATCTAATTAATGTGTAATATTACAAACACAATATTTGATATAATATCATTGATTTCCATTCAAGAAACCCTGTCCAGTGTTAATGTCGTGTGTCAATAGTACTAATAAAATGTAATAGAGGTATTGTAATATTGGGTTGTTTTTTTTGACAAGACTATCGATTAAATTCTAGTTTTTGACAAATGTAGGAAAGATTACGCCAAGTTGTCAATGTGTATTATTTTGGGTTGATAAAAAGTTGACACATGGCTTAGTCTTCATTAATTACTGACATTTTGATGCCATGTGAGATCTCTTCTTTAGGTTCTCAGAACAATAACATGAACAAGATAGAATATGACAGAACCCTATCACATGTGAGTGCAAGTGTGGCATACTCGGGGTCTCGGGGTATTTGCATCAGTGCTTGTAGTGTTCTCTGCATCTGTACTTTTACTTGCTCTAGGCTTGTGAAAGTGAAGCAGAAAATACTGCAAGTATGCAGGCAAATACCCCCAAAGTACCCACACTTGTACTCATGTGACGTGAGGTTCTGTTATTATTAAAAACTGTCACCATCCTACATCATTGAACTAATACCCATACACAAGCCAACACGTGCCCTACGTTCTAGTACTCATCTTACACTTGCCATTCCACGTGTTGCAACTACCACGTACGGAGATCGCGCCTTCTCTGTTGCCGGTCCTAAGTTATGGAACTCTCTCCCAATTCACATTAGGAGAGCGGTATCGATCGAAACATTCAAGTCCCAACTAAAGACATACTTGTTTACAAACTTTTAGAACATACTATACTTTTAGTGCAGTAATCAATGTTTTTTTTTTTTTTTTTTTTTTTTTTTTCTTCTCAGTATTGTAAAGCGCATTGAGGCTGTTGCGTAATGCGCTGATAAGAATTTATTATTATTATTATTATTATTATTACATTGTGTTTATCAGAAACGGCAAATTTTCATAAAAATCATGAAAATCATACAATGTGTAGTGAACGATCATGTCCTCATTTGCATATCATTTATACGCAGATATGCAATAATGTTTTCGGTTGCTGTGAAAATATCACTTGTATGGGCACGCACCGGCGCTCACCGGAGCAAGTAATCCTAGGTACATAATAATGTGTAATAATGAGAGGAATTAACCAATCAACATTATATTGTACACTTTACAGGCTTTTAATACTAAATAGTGAAATTCGTGTATAAGACTTGCTATAGTGTGGTGTAAAGGTAACATATTTCAACACCATAGTTTTGTAAAATTTTAAATTATAGAAGAAAGGAAACAAAATGAAAAGATATTAGTTCTAAGATCATCTTTAACATTGAAGAATTCTAAGTCACCCTCTTTTTTTCATCAATATTTATCGTACAACTAAAAACGCTGTTAAAATGTCTTGTGTCAAAAAAACAATATTGATTCAAAATTTTCAAATTCCATGTATTGATCGGAAAGAAGGAAATTTCCAATTTGTGTTTGCAGACATTTTAGAATATATAGTCTGGAGTTAGATCCCGAAGTATTTATAGACGGTAATATTTATTGATTGAAATCTAAATAGACACAATTAGAGAGTGAAAATCAAAACATTAAAGGGCTGAAAATTACAAATAATTCGGTGTTCATTAAATTTTAGACATGTTAAATTTTACACTGTGGTTAAATAATTTCAAGCCTTAGGCTAAAGTTAGTATACAACCTATTCCAATTTTTGTTTGTTTTTGAAAAATTATGCCAAACCCTTTTTAAATGGAAAGAGTTGAAGCCATATAATTACATATGTTATAAAAGTCTCCTTGATTACTTAATAGTAAGTTCAAAATTATAACAAAATTTCTGAGACTAATTATTCCTGTTTGAGTAAACAGTAGGTTTTGATAATTTCACAACCTTAGAACTTACTGGTTATTATTTCCGGTGAATTTTCTTTATTACTGAGCCTCTGGACTGTAACTTAATTATATTAGAATCAAAATATTAACATATATGCCAAGAAAAATAACTGGAATTAATACTGCTAAAGGTACTTTTAAATTAATTACAAGTTGGGTTTGGATAATTTGACTGCCTCAAAACTTTCTGATTCTACTTGTAATGGTGAGCAATGTATTAATCTAACTGCAGGTTCAAAAATGATGACAAAAATTCTGAGATATAGTATTGGTTATAGGTAAAGTCGGATTTCATAAATTTCATTGCCTCAGAATATATCTTTAATACCGAACAATATTTTCTATATCTGCTTGACTTATGATTCAAATATGATACAATAATTCAAGGGGAGATGATTCTAGTTGCAGAAATTTGGGCTTTTAATTTAGTTAAAGGGTTTGATTTTTATAATTTAAACTGTTGCCTCATAAATTACTGACTATATTAAATATACATGCAGTTGGTGCTGATGCACAGTATTGTCCATCTTTACATGGATACTACTGCTTAAAGGGGTGTAGTCTGTAAGTATGGTTTTTGATGGATTGTTTGATTTCAAAATCAGCTGAAAGGCTCCGTTCCAGTTAGGATTGAAATTATGGAGTGAAAAACAGTTGTCTGGCAGAGCTTAGAAAAAAGTTGGTCTTGAACAAAAGAATGATCCTATGTAATCCTTAGGGCTTCAATGATAAGATAAGAATAATGCAAGAACCTGGGATTGAATCGTAGGCCTTTAATAATATATTATTCGAACAACTCTGAAATATCTTGAATCCTGTCCAGCAAGGGCAGGTTGAGCTTTCACAAGGAATTTGATATATAAATTTGGATACGGTGAGGCCTAAAAAAATTGTGTGGTACTGATTATGCTCATTTTTTAGACTAGGTGGGGTACTAGGTATAGATTTTTTTATTTTATTTTTTTAAATTTTTATTTTCATGTGTGAGTTTCTAGTTCAGGTAGTTATGTTTTCCATATGGTCTCACTGTTCTTGGTTTCTTCTCATCAGATATACAGCCATTATACGGATTGGAAGAACATGTTTAATTTTTCTTTTTTAGGTTGATGTCAGTCTCCACGTCCACTATTTCTTGAGAGACTTCATACAGCTTTCATGATTATATTATTTATTCTCATATATGTACAAAAATGTTTAGGGTCAGCAGCGAAAAATTAGGTGGGGTTGGGTAACTGGAACCAAACAATTTTTTTTTTTAGGCGTGAGTGAAACTACATGTACAAGATATAAAGGATATTGTCTGTACATTTGTTGCACAGAATAAGTAAATGGTCTCCATCTTTTAGGAAACAGTTAGTTTTATTGTCATCGTCTTGTTCTTCTGGCTTTTGCCATTTTTACAGCCTTTTGTTTCATTGGTTTGTTTGTATATTTACTTCTTGGCATTTTTAATGTTTATATTTGTATATTTTTATCTGGACACTGTGTTACTAGAGGCTTTGGCTCAACAGACTATCGAGTTTAAATAAAGTCTAATAATAATAGTAATAAATGATTATATGAAATAATTTATTAGATGCCAAAATTTAATTTAAAAAAACACTTTAATTTTGCTGTCCAGATTTCTTTGTACATACCAAATTGCTAGTGTGCCTTCAAAAACAATTTGACGCACCACTGAAACACACAATTTCTAGTGACGCACCCAAATTTGGTGTTCCTCTATCTCTTACTATTTCATAAGAAGTGCTAGTTTTTCTTATTTTGACTCACAACAACAATTTGGCTATCGTTAGAGTGCACACTGCTGACGTGTCTCTCAGATTGGCTAGCTGAAAGACTTTGCTATCTGATTCAAAAAACTGGCTTGACAAAAAAATGAGATGCCATCAGATAGCCAATGTCTGTGCGTATCCAGTCTTTTTTTTAGTGTACATATTGTTAGTGCATTTTGTAGCACTGTTTCTAGCTAACAATGAACAGCTCTTCATTTAACCCTGTAGAACCTAGTTCCCTCATTTATTTTTTAAGGCAACAGACTTTCTAGAAACCAGGGACTCTTCTTTCTAATCTAACAGTTAAAATGCTATACAGTTTGGTTTGACAGTGTCGTCAGCCATCACGATTTATTTATGACTGTTGTGTCTCTCTGTTTTGAAAGTTGTTCCATCAATCAATATTTTTGTACATTTGTACTGAACAGAAATAGAATTATCCTTTTAAGACAATTACTATAAAGTGGTATCCAGCCAAGATTATGCTACCGTACTATTACGAGGTATACTAAATAATTTAGCATACATAAATTACTGAAATAGAATGATTCTCTATAAAAATCAAGGCATAAAAGTGTTGAATATTACTTTGAACTTTTTGTTAGAAGCACACTCTGAACTAAGTCGTGTTTTGTGGCTATTTGTTAACAGACTTGAAACTGTTATTGCTTAGTTTTAACTTAACAACACCAAGACTATACCCATAACAACAGTGTCACCAAGACTACACTCATAGCTTAATATTGAATGGCATCAAGACTAAACCCATAGCAACATTGTCACCAAGACTACACCCATAGCTTAATTTTAAACGACACCAAGACTACACCCATAGCAACAGTGTAACCAATAGCAACAGTGTCACCAAGACTACACCCATAGCTTAATTTTAAGCAATACCAAGACTACACCCATAGCAACAGTGTAACCAACAGCAACAGTGTCACCAAGACTACACCCATAGCTTAATTTTAAACAATACCAAGACTACACCCATAGCAACAGTGTAACCAATACCAACAGTGTCACCAAGACTACACCCATAGCTTAATTTTAAACAACACCAAGGCTACACCCATAGCAACAGCGTATAATTCAAGGATAACAACAGGGATGTGTAGGGAAATGGATAAACATTTTTAAAACTGTACAGAAAATATATGCCTAGCAATAAGACCTTGCCCATAGGAACAGTGGAATGGTGGTGTATATTGAATAGATGACAACAGGGATAAATAGGCAAATGGATGACTGCTCATCCGAGAATTAAATAAATTTATATTCCTAGCAACATGACGATGACATAGCAACAGCCAAATTGTGATGTATATTGTAAGGGCAACAGCAAGGTTGGGTAGGCAAGTGCATTAACATTTAAATAAGCAACTAAGACAATGCCCATAGCAACAGTGAAATTATGACATTTATTGTATAGCTAACAACAGGGATGGATAAACATGTGGTTAAGCATTAAAAAATTGACACATGTATGCTTAGCAACTGAGACCACAGCAACAGTTTTTAAAAGTACTTTGCTAAGATAAACACTAATTTGTATAGCAAGAGGGACACTTCCTCAACAACAACCAATAGCACAAAGGTAGCAAAAGGGACATTGTCAAGTAAATCAACCTACCAAGATGAATTTAATGTGCTACCAATCAAACCATCTGAAAATTACACCTACCAATCATTGCCATCCCAAACTGTACAGTTGTGCTATAACGCCACGGGTGCTATTTTTCCGTTGTGTAGTTCAACAGGGAAGGGATGTGTTTAGAAAGGTTGTTTATAGAATATATGTGTAACATCAGTTAGTTTATAAATCT
The DNA here is from genome assembly GCF_964340395.1 of Glandiceps talaboti. Lineage (NCBI taxonomy): Eukaryota > Metazoa > Hemichordata > Enteropneusta > Spengelidae > Glandiceps > Glandiceps talaboti. The sequence continues at coordinate 15,299,145 of NC_135570.1, forward strand.
GTAGTTAGATTTCCTAATTGCTATAATCCTTCCATGCAGTTGGCAGGGAAGAGATAAGCGTCAACAATATAAGAGATTTATAGTATGTGTCGTATTGGATTTTGGAAACAAAGTCTGCTGATGATTGAGATTCAGTGCATGTGGTGTCATCAGCACAGCCTACCATTTACCAGTGGTTTCATGGCGAGATACATCCTCCAAGAAAATTACCAAGTGAATGTTGAAGTGCCTTGAATAGTATTATTATCTAACTGTGCAGGGAATTGAAGTATAGAGCTTCACTGCAATGCCCTTTAGAAAATTTGAAATGTCAAGCATAGAGACTAATGTAATGTTTGTATTAAATTACATCAAAAGCAATATTAGGTATTATATTATAGCATTACCAATTCCAGTGAATTTTGTGACGTCATCGCTGTACATTATTACTGATAATGTACTCCGTTATTGGGCATCGAGGCCCTGGAACGAGCATAACAATACAAGCTTATTGTTCTGTTTCTTCATACGACTAGGTATTTTTTCGAAATGTATGTTGTTACTTATGATTGTCATTTCCACTGTTTAAAAATACAACGCATTCATGAAACAAATTTGTGTTCACAGCAGTTCACTGAAGTGTATATGTGTGTGTACGTGTACGTACGTGTGTCGCTATGATTAGTATTCAGCTTCCGGGCCGAACATGGCAGACGATGTTCAGCGCTGTGTATAGTATACGTTGTTTTGCGTTTCTTGGTCTACAAATTCACTGGAATTGGCAAAACTATAAAATAATAACAATAATGTACGTCCTCCCAGTCCATAATGGACTCAAGCAAACTTTGCACTCCATAATGGGCTCGGCTGTCGCCTCGCCCATTATGTCGTTCAAAGTTTGCTTTCGTCCATTATGGGCTGGGAGGGCGTACATTATTGTTTAAATAGTTGATGTATTATATTGCAGGCAGTATGTTCTCTACATGTAGTGTAAGGTGTAGATTTTTGTAAGAATTCAGAAGGGATAAAACCAGTTACTATATATTATCATATCCAGTATGTACATTATTACACCCAATGAGTGCATTATCATTGCCAGCATATACATTATCATACCCAGTAAGTGCAATATCATACCCAGTATGTATATTATTATCAATATCATACCCAGTATGTATACTATCATACCCAGTATGTGCATTATCAACCCAGTATGTATACTATCATACCCAGTATGTGCATTATCATACCCAGCATGTGCATTATCATACCCAGTATGTGCATTATCATACCCAGTATGTGCATTGTCATACCCAGTATGTATACTATCATACCCAGTATGTGCATTATCATACCCAGTATGTATACTATCATACCCAGTATGTGCATTATCATACCCAGTATGTATACTATCATACCCAGTATGTATACTATCATACCCAGTATGTGCATTATCATACCCAGTATGTATACTATCATACCCAGTATGTGCATTATCATACCCAGTATGTGCATTGTTATACCGAGTATGTATACTATCATACCCAGTATGTGCATTATCATACCCAGTATGTATACTATCATACCCAGTATGTATACTATCATACCCCGTATGTGCATTATCATACCCAGTATGTATACTATCATACCCAGTATGTGCATTATCATACCCAGTATGTATACTATCATACCCAGTATGTATACTATCATAAAGCACTCAGTAGAAAAGTTGACCCCATGACTGAACAACACTTCACACATACATCAAACAGATCAACCAGACGATCTCATTCACATTAATATCAACAACCTAAAAAGAAAGGAACAAGCCTATGTAATACTTTTTGACCTTTAGTTGACTATCATCAGACTGTGAGACACATATGCAGCCAACTAGAGAGAATCTCAAGGTGACATTTACCCTTGTCTTGGAAGAAAAAGGAAAACATTTGACTAAACTTATCTTTAACTTGAAAGCAAAGTACTTATAATGTAAAAGAACTTGATGCAAATAGTTGTCAATCAAAGCATCCTTAGTTATTTTTTATCTCTTTTCTGAAGTTATCTAAATAATAGTTTTCACTAATGGTTCTAGAACCTTGTTACCATGGTAACTGATATAGAACTACCAATATATGTAATTTTGCCTATGTAGAACTGTATTGTCAAAGTTGATTCTAAATATCCCTTCCACCAACATAAAAATTGTTCGATACATGTCTCTTAACCAGTAAATTCAAGGATAAATATTGAACAGTGAGAAGAAAAGATTTGGAATCATAACAGATAGTTGACGGTCAAACTATTAGTACGCATGAACTAAAAATAGCTAAACCTATTGTTCTTGTCTGTGATGTCATCAAGGGTGTTATTGGGAACTCAATGAAATTTGAAAATGCCATTAAACTTAAAGTGGCCATGTGGATGAGAATTTGGTATTTATTTTGGATTTTTAATTTATAAAACAATTTTATCATGGTTTCCTACTTGAAAAAATCAATGTGAAACAACATATGCCAAGTCCTTGTTTGTAACTCAATTCTTTACAAGAAGAAAAGGTTTGTTATTGTATGTACAATAACAAAGATTTAACATGTTTGTGAATCTTTTGCAATGTATTGAGTTACAAACACAGACTTGGTTAAAGTGGCCATATGGATGAGAATTTGGTATTTATTTTGGATTTTTATTTGATAAAAGAGCTTCACTAAGTTTTTCTACTTGAAAAAATAATGTGAAATAACATATACCAAGTCTATGTTCACATCTCAATAAACAGCAAAACACTAAACAATGTGTAAAATGTTTGTTATTGTACGTACAATAACAAACTTTTTACACTTTTTGCATCTTTTTGCAATGTATTGAGTTATGAACATGGACTTGGTATATGTTCTTTCGCTTTATTTTTTCAAATAGAAAAACACAGTGAAGCTGTTTTATCAAATAAAAATCCAAAATAAATACCAAATTCTCATCCATATGGCCACTTTAATGTTGTTTCATATTGATTTTTCAAGTAGGAAGCCATGATAAAATTGTTTTATAAATTAAAAATCCAAAATAAATACCCAATCCTCATCCATATGGCCACTTTAACCAAAACACTAAATAATATCACAGGAGATAAATGCATTTTAAGCTCAGAGTACATGTAGGACTTTTACTCCATTCTACTGCTTATGTTTTATCATAGCAAACAGAGTCCTTAATGTATGACGGATGGTAGTAACTAGTAAGACGCTGTCTGGAAAGACAAATATGCCAGAATCATTACGAACTGGTAATTGTGTTGGTATTATCTGAGATACAGCATTGAATAGATTCCATTGTGTACTGCTGTTTGTGGGATTAAAATGAAAATCAAAAAATTTTCATCATCATTAAAGGCAGTAAATTTATGTCACAAAAAAAGATGACATTTATTAAATCTATTGTGAGCCTTCCTTGATATGAATAATGCAGGTGGTATAGATAATAAATAACAAATTGAGAACTAGAGGATAATGTGAGACAAAAAGTTAAGAAATTCTCATCAATTTTTTTATAATTCGTTCTGATATCATTTAATTGGTTCAGACATATTTGATATTACTAAAATAGTGATTTTAGTTGTATCTGTAATGTAGGTACTGAATAGAATGAGCGGGATTAACTAATGTCGTTATGGCAACAGCTTGATACATTGCTGCCATTCAGTGTCTGTTTCCTGTCGTATCAATCGTAAAGTGTGGCTGTTTTGAATATTCAAAGAGAGTATTTTTAAAACTCAGTGCACATGTTATTGAAAGCTGTATCACTGTTTGAAATTTATGTCGGTGTGGAGATACAGTTGATAAAACAGAAGTAGCATTATAATAAGTATTATAATGTTGCATTTTATAAATTGTACACATAGAATAGTAGGCATACTGCGATTATATCAAACTAAATTTACCATTATGGATCTGAAGACTGCATTTCTTGTCTACAAAGTTCAAATGCATATTAAACTGTGTAGAAATACAACAATGTAAACCTGTACGGAATGTTGATTCAGAAGCTTATTAACCTTTTCACACCCCCAGTTTGCTCAACACCTAAGGCAAATTTATATCCTGTGTTGAAAGTTTGAAATGTCTATCGAAAACTCTCTAGAAATACAGCAATATGAAACTGTACCGAATGTTGAAGCTTATAGCCATTTCAATTCACACCTCTTAGTTTTCTCAACACCTAAGGCAAATTTGGATCCTGTGTTGAAAGTTTGAAATGTATACTGAAAACTCTCTAGAAATACAGCAATACGAAACTGTACCGAATGTTGAAGCTTAGCTTTTTCACACCTCTTAGTTTGCTCAACACCTGAGGTAAATTTGGATCCTGTGTTGAAAGTTTGAAATGTCTAAAATATCTAGAAATACAACAATATAAACTGTACCGAATGTTGCAGTTACATATAGCCTTTTCACACATCCAGTTTGTTCAACACCTCAAGCAAATTTGGACCATTCTGTCAGATCCAGTTCAGAAGACAAGTGATTTGTTCAAAACATCTGTTTCACAATTAATAGTAGAAGAGAACTTGTGTATGAATCACAGTGCTCCCACGATAAACATACAAAGTGTTGTATAAATCATTATTTATGTTATCTTAACAGATTTAAAGACATCGGGGAACATAGACAGGATTGCCACAAATCTCAAATTTGTACCCTTACGTAAATGAGGAATATGAAAAAAAGATATGAAATTGTTTGAAATGTTTTCCAGTAGATTCATCCATGCCACCATCTCATTTTGTAACATTCAGTTGTTACCAGTGATTCCCATAAAGCCTAGCACCTTCCCTGTCTCGAAAGAAGACATCATGGTCATAGAACTGACATATAACGTTTGATAATTTCAAGATTTTTTATCCCTGCTTCAATTCATGAAAAATAATCTTCTTTTTAATCAAAGTCTCTTGGCAAACTTTGTGATATGAATGATTTAGATAAAGAAATCACTGCTGCTTCAACAATTGGAAATGATTTTAGACTTTGCCTATCATTTCTCAGGACAAAAATAATGTTTTATTTCCCTAATAATCAAATACACAGGAAAAATTATTATACAATAAGATGGGAAAATGGGAAAAACAAAAATTAGTTGCCTGGCAACTAGTCACCTCCATTCCAGCATGTTTTAAGTGTCTAACATAACTTGGAAGATATCTCTGGACAAACTATTCACATTCTCTGATAATAACTGACTTTACTATGGATTTCTTAATACTGGGGTTGTATATTTACAAGCCTTCTTCGGGAAAGTTCACAAACTGCTTATAAATTTCCATGTTATCTTTCAAGGACAGGGGGAATATTATGATCATCAATTAGTCAATATTGAAACTCTGATATGAAAGGTTAGCCATTGTTACTGTAAAAGAATTTTAAAAATAAATTTGGAAATGACTTTTAGAGTTGACCTTTATCATAAGCAGCCCCAAGGACAGGATTGAGTGTTTTAAACCATTACATTGCTAGATGTCTTCAGGGAAATCCATGTACTATGTATGGAATATTTGACATTTATAAATAAAAAAGTGACAGCCTCCAGAGTCTCACTGCAACTTTGATATTACTTCAGAAATGGTCAGTTGGGAGATGTGATATTCTTTTTATTCATGAAGTGCATAATCCAAAAAACCCAAAGAACTGATATGACACCCTAGGCGTACAGGAACATTACATTAAATAGACAAAGTGAACATATGTACATTAAAAAGACAGTGTGAATATATATACATTAAAAAGACAATGTGAATATATATACATTAAAAAGACAGAGTGAACATGTATACATTAAAAAGACAGTGTGAATATGTATACATTAAAAAGACAGAGTGAATATATATACATTAAAAATACAGAGTGAATATATATACATTAAAAAGACAGAGTGAACATGTATACATTAAAAAGACAGAGTGAACATGTATACATTAAAAATACAGAGTGAACATATATACATTAAAAAGACAGTGTGAATATATATACATTAAAAATACAGAGTGAATATATATACATTAAAAAGACAGAGTGAACATGTATACATTAAAAAGACAGAGTGAACATGTATACATTAAAAAGACAGTGTGAACATGTATACATTAAAAAGACAGAGTGAATATGTATACATTAAAAAGACAGAGTGAATATGTATACATTAAAAAGACAGAGTGAATATATATACATTAAAAAGACAGTGTGAATATGTATACATTAAAAAGACAGAGTGAATATATGTACATTAAAAAGACAGAGTGAATATATATACATTAAAAAGACAGAGTGAATATGTATACATTAAAAAGACAGAGTGAATATATATACATTAAAAAGACAGTGTGAACATATATACATTAAAAAGACAGAGTGAATATATATACATTAAAAAGACAGTGTGAATATATATACATTAAAAAGACAGTGTGAACATGTATCCATTAAAAAGACAGTGTGAACATGTATCCATTAAAAAGACAGAGTGAATATATATACATTAAAAAGACAGTGTGAACATATATACATTAAAAAGACAGAGTGAATATATATACATTAAAAAGACAGTGTGAATATATATACATTAAAAAGACAGAGTGAATATATATACATTAAAAAGACAGTGTGAATATGTATACATTAAAAAGACAGAGTGAATATATATACATTAAAAAGACAGTGTGAATATGTATACATTAAAAAGACAGAGTGAACATATATATACATTAAAAAGACAGAGTGAATATATATACATTAAAAAGACAGAGTGAATATATATACATTAAAAAGACAGTGTGAATATGTATACATTAAAAAGACAGAGTGAACATATATATACATTAAAAAGACAGAGTGAATATATATACATTAAAAAGACAGAGTGAATATATATACATTAAAAAGACAGTGTGAATATATATACATTAAAAAGACAGAGTGAATATGTATACATTAAAAAGACAGAGTGAATATATGTACATTAAAAATACAGAGTGAATATATATACAACCATTAAAAAGACAGTGAACAGTCATGTATGTATACATTAAAAAGACAGTGTGAACATGTATACATTAAAAAGACAGTGTGAATATGTATACATTAAAAAGACAGAGTGAACATATATATACATTAAAAAGACAGAGTGAATATATATACATTAAAAAGACAGAGTGAATATATATACATTAAAAAGACAGTGTGAATATGTATACAGTAAAAAGACAGTGTGAATATATATACATTAAAAATACAGAGTGAATATATATACATTAAAAATACAGAGTGAATATATATACATTAAAAAGACAGTGTGAATATATATACATTAAAAAGACAGAGTGAATATGTATACATTAAAAAGACAGAGTGAATATATGTACATTAAAAATACAGAGTGAATATATATACAACCATTAAAAAGACAGTGAACAGTCATGTATGTATACATTAAAAAGACAGTGTGAACATGTATACATTAAAAATACAGAGTGAATTTATATACATTAAAAAGGGAATATCTCCAGTTGAATGAAATTGACAATAGCACACCTATCAACAGAATAGAGAGAACACGTACATGTGTGAATAGAATTATATATTTATAAACTTAAATGGTAAAAAATGTTTCAACACAAGTGTAAATTTCAATTAGACAGGATAAGTACATGTACATGCATATTATACTGAATATCTACAGTTATATTACACATGTGATTGAAATTGACAATAACACACCTTTCAGAGTGAACATATGTATATTGTACATACTGTAGTTTCAATATATGTAGTTTGCATAATGTGTTTGAATGAAACTAACATATGACCACACCTCTCAACCAAACAGTAAGAACATGTGCTCGTTACATTGCAGATATATTGCACATTACAAACTTACAGGTGAAAACGTTATGACTCGGATGTAAATGTCAACTGGACAGGATGAACACAATGTACATTTAGTCAACAGTGACTAAATACAAGTGTCATAAAGTCTCACCTGTAGGTGTTAGAACGTAATTCTGTCCAGTTGAAATTGACATCAATATCATAACATTTTCACCTCTAAGAGATTTGACATGTAATATTTTCACTATTTAATCAAGTTAATGGGCATGTATGTTCTACTTGTCAGGTTGAAAGATGTAATAGTGTCAGTTTCATCAACACATAAATTCAAACTGTAATCCATCACTCACTGTTTAATTAGTGTTTGTTTACCATGTCCAGTGAAATTTACACTTGTTTGGAGATGGATGTTTGTCATTTTCATCAAACTAGAGTTTTGCTGTTTTTTACCATTTAATGGCCATATGTTCTACTTGTTTAGTGAAACTGATGTTACATTTCAATTGGTCAAGGTGAGTGCATGTACGTTGTACATTATACAGTGAAAACCTATAGGTACCTTTACAGTCAAGTGGACTTCATTTCTGCAACAATCAAACTTTTAAGGTTTGTATACAATGTCAGATTGTCATTGAGTGCTTATCTAAAGTGTTGTCATGGTTACTGAAACTTATCAGTTTCCTTAGTTTTAAGTTTCAATGTCTGACATGTGAGGTCATTGAATCTTGTGGCCAAAACAATTAACTCCATAGTAATAATACATTCTTGTATCACGACCTAGGGTTTTTATTACTTACAAGTAACATTTTGCTTTAATTAAGGATTGCCTTCATATCATGTCAAAATGATGTGTTTTGCAATATGTTTTGTAAGTCGGGGTATCATTGTCTGATCAAAGTGTGAGATTGTTCCTTTAAGTCACCATATCATAACATTGAAGCTCTGTGGTTTTCTATTTTATCTCCAAAATGTAAAATCACAACTCCTGTTATTCTTGATAGCCAAGATCTTGCTTTCTGTCACAGACCCTTGACCAACAAAATTTGTATTCTGGCCCTCAGGCCATGTGTCCATCTGCCTGATCTTTCTATTTGATTTGAATGATAAGTTATAATACAAATATCACACAATAGTATGTAAAATTCTGCTAAAAAGGTCACCAAATGATGTGTATAACCCCAAATAGTTGGTCATAATCAGGGGTACCTTTCATTACAACAAATACAGTGATTTTGAATAAGGCTTCAGTTGAAATTACACTTATATAAATATAACATCTGTAAACTCAAAGATTCAATTCTATTTAAAGTATCACCAGGTTAGTTCATATTATATATCTCAAACATTTTGTCGTAATCAACAGCACCTTTCATAACATGAAATACAGTGATTTTCAATCAGGCCTTTGGATGAAAGTACAATATAATATAAGCAGTGTGTATAGCCATATTTCATTTTTAGTATCTCTCTGAATTGTCAGTTTTGCAGGGAAAATGAATACACGTCATAGAGTACAAAGAATGGATGTAAATTAGAATGCTTTAAATGAAGTGCAATTAATTTTGTGATGTGCGTCATACTTTTGATGCAGTGTATCCAAAACATGCCAGTCTTCATCAAAGTACTAATACATTCATGTGAGCTTTATATGAGTTCTTTAACTTTGCCAGTAAACATCAAATAGCCTGATCTTCTATTCTTTTCCCAGAAAGCAGCAGGCATAACTTGATATTCCGACAAATTCCTTTTTTTGTAGTCTTTGTGACAAATCATAGTGAAGTAATACTTGCAAAATGAATAGTAAATTACCACCACTGGAGATACAGAAAGGTCACAAGCATTGAAAAGATGCTAATGTCTGCCTTGGCAAAAAATCTTATATTTTCAGATTTCAAGTATGGAATTTTTTCTAATTTGTATGAATATAAAGATTATACATTTGGAGGTATTCTTATACAACTTACAAGTACAGATACAAAAAATATGAGATTGAACACAGTTTCAATTATTATTAAATGTTCTCTGAACTGTCATTTGCAAGATCCTACTGGTGTGGTTGATCATTGTAATGTGAATTAACCCGAACTTAAATGGTCCTATCTAGGTCTACCCAGTTTTCCAATAAAGAACACTAGCATCAAATCTTACACAGGAGACAGGACTATAAATTATGTATTGCTTTCAGTACTACAGTCAATAATAGTGGCATATTTTACGATAAACATCCATACATGAATTTTACACTGTGATTACTTACTAGAATCTCATTAGACACTCACATATGAAAAAAATAAAATAAAAAATCTACCTACCCCACCTATTTTAAAATAAAAAATGTTGTTTGGTTCCGGTTACCCGACCCCACCTCATTTTTCACGCCCACCCTAAAAAAAGAAGAAGAAAATCATAAAAATTGTGAAGTCTCGCAAGAAATAGTGGATGTGGAAACAGACATCAACTGAAAAAGACAATATAAAACTGTTCTTTCAATCTGTAATGGCTATTCATCTGATGAGAAGAAGCCAATAACACAGAGACCATATGGAAAACAACGGAAAACATAACTAGACACTCACATATGAAAAAAATAAGATTAAAAAATAAAATTAAAAATCTACCTACCTCACCTATTTTAAAATTGAATGTAATTGGAACCACACAATTTTTTTTTACACCTTAGTATAAAATGAAACTAAATTCAGTAAACTAAAAAGTAAACTGGACTGATCTTTGTTTATTCAACAAACTCGTAGACTGAAATTTTGGTCTCCATTTAGTATTTAGTTCTCTAGATTGAGAATGAAATTCAGAGAGAAATTCTTTGAACCTGCAATATCCGACACTGGACCAAAATAGCAGAATATGAAAGCCTTGCAAGAACATTGCTGAATATACTGACGTGGAGGAGAGAACAGCACAGAATAGACTGACGTGGAGGAGAGAACAGCACAGAATAGACTGACGTGGAGGAGAGAACAGCACAGAATAGACTGACGTGGAGGAGAGAACAGCACAGAATAGACTGACGTGGAGGAGAGAACAGCACAGAATAGACTGACGTGGAGGAGAGAACAGCACAGAATAGACTGACGTGGAGGAGAGAACAGCACAGAATAGACTGACGTGGAGGAGAGAGAACAGCACAGAATAGACTGGCGTGGAGGAGAGAACAGCACAGAATAGACTGACGTGGAGGAGAGAACAGCACAGAATAGACTGACGTGGAGGAGAAAACAGCACAGAACAGACTAATGTGAATGAGAGAACAGCACAGAATAGACTGACTATTGAAATGAAAGACATCAGGATGTCGCTGTGGTTTGTCACATTTCAATTTTATTCAAAATCTGGAAAGTTAGAAATCTTTTGAATTGGAATTGCATTACATCAAATTTAAGACTAATTGAAAGTGACATGGAGTACGTGTTTTAACTGTACAGAGAAATTTGAGATTTTTTATTTGCAAATCTGTTAAAATACAGAAGAAATCCATAAGGTAACAAAATTTTAAAAATTTCATCATATTCTTCAAAAATGGTCAAAGGTGGTGAACATCCACATGCATATTTTGATTGGAAAGTATATTCAGTTTTTATCAGTTCAGGTGGACGGTATTTGAAAATAGCAAACCTTCCTGTAAATACATGATTTAATACTGGTTATTGCTTATAAAGTTAAGTCGAGTCCCAAATTAGTGTGCAATATGACCTCATTAAAGAAATAGATACCGATAAATGATACCATCAAATGAAGACAACCTGTCTGTGTTTTGTCTTGTCGCTAAGGGAATGGTTGCTAAGCTATTCTTGGCTCCAAATGAGATTGCTTCATGTGCCAGGAGACAAGGTTACACGAGGTCAGATTTTCTTATATTGCCAAACATACATCTGCATTGTATAACATGATTAATTACGGGGGAACTTGTTGCAGCAATTGTTACTAGATATTAAAGGACAACCCTACTTATTTCTGTGTCTCATGTCCACCACTGACTTTATGTAGTATTTGATTTGATCACAACATTCTTAATAAAGCAGTTCCCTTCAGTGTGCTCTCTAAGCCAATTTGATGCACCACTGATACACACAATTTCTAGTGATGCACCAAAAGTTGTTCCCCTATCTCTTACTATGTGGTGAATCACAAGAAATGCCAGTTTTTATCATATTGACCCATATAAAATTATATATATATATATATATATATACACCAGTATATCTTCCTTCCTCAATACAAAGCTTCATAGACAAATTTTGCCAGGTTACATATAAGTTAAGATTTATTAAACACTGAAGCATGAAATCATTATATTTATATCAAAACATATGTTTTGTAATGCAATAATTTCATTAGAAAAATGATTTGATTGAAATAGTGAATGTTTACCAAAATCAAGATATGTATGATGGGAAAGACTTGGCCAATTAAACTTAAGTTTCCACATATGCATTGGATAATTCCTGTACTAAAAATTTTAAAAATCAATGTATCAACATAGCTGATAACATATTAATATTCACTTTTGGCTATGAATTGGTCAGGGTACACATCAAATAATTTATTATGTATTGCTTTCTGTATTTTGTTGCATCCCGCTACAGTGTTTTTGCGAAGGTTTGGTAACCCTGGTAACAGGAAAGGGGAAATCTGGTAAAAGCTGGCATAGTTTCCCATATATTAACTATACTTTTGGTGAGGAAGCCTGGTAAAATGACTAGGGAACTCACGAAGATTTCACCTACTTACCACCCTTAACAAAAACACAGCTCAGCTAGCATATAGAAAGTTAGGATATTCTACAGGCCATAGGCACAACTACATTCCTAGTTCTACTAAACTATTTCCATGTATCATCACCAGATAACGTCATCCATTTCCGCCCAAGCTCTATATATTCCTTTTGCATATAGATATTTCATTTACATATTTTTATGTTCTTTGCAAATTTGGTCGTATTATTTGATCTGATGAAATAAATTAATTCAGCAATACTATCAGGCAGACAAGGAAAAAAACACAGAAAAAACCGACAGTGATAGAATATTACATAAATTCACTTTCTTGTTGATTCGGGTTTTTTTTTGTACCTAACTCTACTAGACTGGTGAAATGTGAATGTAAAAATCCAATGTTAGATTGTCTTCAACAACTATATATGTGTAGTTAGTCGGAAGATATTTGAACAGTCTTTCCATTACAATAGCATGAAATGCAGCCGTTTGCAGAAATTTTGAGCGGATGGAAATGTGTTCGTTTTTTCTAAATCTACCGAAAAACCTATCTCCACGTGGATGGCAAACAAAGAATTTAATTGATAATGCCTAGTATTGGTTTCCTAATTAACATTTTAATCATTTCATAAACTCTACAGTTTTCATTAATGCTTCAGTGCAAATTTTTTTCTCCAAATTTGTGTAGATTCATTCTAAAGAATCAGATTACGTACTTTGCTTTCAAAAATATAATATTTCATGTGAGAATTCCATAATGAGAATCACCTTTCAGTCACCTTAAAGCTTTCATATTATACCTTAATTCAATGTAATCTGTTCGTTTCATAAAAGGATCAGAACGCCATTTCACAAATAAGATAAAATGTACAGAAGATTCGAACTGAAAATAATGTCAGTCTTTTTGATAATAAGAAAATGATGAAAATATTTCTTTTAAAGTTCAGGTTATCCTATATTTCTATCCTTTTAACATAGAAAATGATGGAATATTTAAATTACAAGAAGTTTAAGTCTCAACCATTTTCTGCAATGAGTCTGTAAAATGGCAAAGGACAAACTTAATCCCTACTATGAAAAGAGGACAATTTTGATGCCTTGTACATTTGTAAATTATATGCATGCATGTCAATATTCAAAAAATGTAACTGTTTGTTGCTAGAAGATATCATTAAAAATGACCTCATTTTTTAGCACAACTGAATTGAGGTTCAGCATGCTATAGGCATCAAATTTTGTCTGTGTGCACGTGTATGTGTGTATTATGCGAACAACTTAAAATGAGAACGGCTGGATCGATTGATTTCAAATTTGGCAGGGACATGTTTATGGTGTGTAGATGAAAAATTGTTAAAACGAAAGTGATCTGGTTTTCAATTTACATCCAAAAGAGTGACTTTCTGTCAAAATAGGTCATCTTTTACAAAAGAAGTCAATGAGATATGGTTATATAATGTTACATAATCACTTGGCTTAAGTCCATGGGATGTTCCATTATCCTGTAGAGGTGTTTTCATGTTTGAGGTGTGTTTCTCTCACTGCATGTGTATGTCAGACATTGGATTCAGTTGTGCAAATTGCCATTGGCAATATTTTTTCAAATACCAGGCTCTGATAAACTTTCATTTTAGAATGAAGCATGATTGCTTCTGATATTAATTTTTAATGTAAGGGTGTTCAGAAAGAAATAAAGGAAAATATCACAGATGTATGTGATATTTCATCAAGTCCATTAGATACATCACTTAAATATAGGTATCTGATGTGTGTGAGATTTCATCTAGTCCATTAGATACATCACTTAAGTATAGGTATCTGGTGTGTGTGAGATTTCATCTAGTCCATTAGATACATCAGTTAAGTATACATGTAGAGGTATATGATGTATGTTGTCTACACAGTAACTGTGAGGGTATACTCTGATTTACCACAGATGGTTTTAACAAAACATCTCTTAATATAAAAGACATATGGTGCTGATTAGTGTATGTGTTCATGTCACAGTAAGTTTGCCATTTATCCTCTGCAGGATGAACTAATGGTTTTAAATCTCTATTAATGAGGAACTTTGCAAGCCAGCGCATTTATGAATATCAACGTGACATATATTTTTGTGACCCATTTGTAAAACGGTTTTAATGATCATATGAAAACCAAATATCCATGCAGTGGACATGATATGTATCACATTGAGTTTTATACCCTATGTTTTGCTGATGCTTAGAAACCCCTGGTAACAGAGGAAAGAAATCTGGTAAAATTTACAAAGCTTTTCATACCATGTACCATACAATATTTTGGTGGTGAACCCTGCTAACATGCCTGGAGAACTGAGTTAGATTTCACTAATACTTACCACCCGTAACAAGAACACTGATAAACTCTGGTAAAATGCCTGGGGAACTCAGGTAGATTTTACCTGCTTACCACCCATAACAAAAACACTGATACCATGCACAAGCCAAGTCATCAACCTTCAAATAGAAAATACAGAATTTACTCTGGTCACCATGCAATACTTGAAATTATGAGTCAAAATATCCAGATTCATCGTAATGGTATTTTCTTTAACTAAGCATGCACAGGTGTAAATATATCATTCTCCAATATATTTTTTTATTTAGTGACGAAAAATACTTGTGGCATAGAAGATTTTTCACTACTTATCTTTGCCTCATAATGACAAGACCCCTTAGGTCATTTATATTCATACTTTCCCTGGTTAAAAGTAGAATGTTTTGGCACAATATCTAATATGTGTGACACTATCTTTGTTGGTCTGTCTTCCTGTCGCTGTTTAGATGAATGGTTTGTGTTGTCATCCAGGAATAAATCACAGTCGTGAAATCCAAATTTAACATTCTGCACATGAATGTTATCGCAATGTTTTGATTATACTGTCTATTATTTTGAACATGTGACAAAGTCTTTTCTTTGACAGATGTTAAACTTGCACTTGTAAGAGCTTTTGTGTCGATGGATGTTTATATTTTGCACAGATGCTTTTTGTGTGGAAAAGTTACATAATGCTTGTTTTAGTTCTGTGAAAATAGTACGTCATGTTTCTTTGAAAGGGAGATCGTTATTAGAGAAAGATGACGTGCTGAACTACGATATTAAAGAGCTTTGACGTCAGTGAATACAGTTTAACTATATTTGTGTAGAAATATAAATTGTACTTGATGATAATGCTATCAGTTATTTTGATCATAGCTCTTTCTTGAAAGATGCATGGTCAAATACTATTAAAACATCGTCATTAAAGTTAACTATATGTTATTTTTGACTATATGTAATGGACAGAAATACTTATTTTGACTCAGTCATTAAAGTGTCCAATCCTTTCTGTGGTTGAATTGCATTGTAGGAAGAGTAATATAGTCTGATTCGTTTAATCCAGAGAGTAGTTGAATTTGTATTTAGTTAATTAAAAATTATCATAAATCAAAAAATATGTCAAATGTTTGTACACACCAATTATCTTTTTAATAGTTTTAAGGCCCAGCTCAGATTAGGATTAATATCTAGGTCTGAAAAAAACATTTATCTGGCAGAGTTATAGAAAAAGTGGTCCTGCACACAAGAATGAATGAACCTGTGTAATTCTTATGGTTCCACTGATAAGTTAAAGCTAATGTAAGAACCTGGGATTGAAACATGGGCCTTTAAAGTCCCAATGCTGGATAAGAATTAAATGCAAATATGAAAAAAACATTGTCTGGCAGATCTGTTATATGTAGAAGTTGGTCTAGATTATAATGATAATCCCATTTAATCCATATACTGGTAGGTCCACTGATAAGACATGGGATTCTGACATTGGGGTTTAAGGCTCATGTTAGCTTAAGATTAATATTTTAGTAGGAAAAAAGTGTGTCTGACAGAGGCTGGTATAGAAAAGTTTGTCCAGAACAAATGAAATGATCATACGTCCCCTATATGACTATAGTGTTATAACGATGAAAGACTATCATGGTATTCAAACATTGGGGTTTAAGTTTTAAACTCACATTGTAGATATATCTTTATAGATAGGCCAACTGTGTATTTTCTTACCATGTTTTAGTCTTTCAGTATTAAATCCCGTCCAAACACAAACAATTTATTTTCATTTGTAACCTGGTGTGTTTTGTATTGTACATTATTCTCTATTTGCCTAAAATACATTAAGAATGAGTGGAAGTACAAAAAAATGGCACATTTATCATACATGACCAAGATTGAGATCTTCCAAGGCAGAATTGACTGTCTATGTCAATTTCTCTACCCGTATGTCTTCATCACTATTCTGATGTATTTTTTCGTTAAAAGTAATAATAATGATGTAACTGTGGCTCACCGGTACTTTACTTTATAACTGCATTATTTTCTTATTTGGTGTGGAAGTCTCCTAACTAATAGGTACATTTCCAAATCATATTTGTTTTGGCCTAAAACATTGTGATTATTTATTGACACCATGGTCTATTGTGTTCAAATATCACGGTGGTTAACCATTTTCCTGACGGAAATGTGAGCAGGATAGTGTAAATATGGACTAAAATAAACTCTTTAGATATTTTGTATGACTTTGTAGAAGAAAATCATTTCAAGATTTAGTCATTTTAGAATCCAATATGGCTGCCAACTACTATTCGAAAATACATGATTGTTGATTTCCTTGAAAATAAGACAGTTAAACCCCAAATTTCTTTTCTTATTTCAAAAGGACCAGGAACAAGCCTTCGTATGGCAAAATTTGGAAAGAATTGAAGAGCTTTTTGATTTTTAGGCTAATATATGTTCCAGTCTGCATTTTATCTTAAATGTTTTTATGTTATCTTTGTCACTCTTTTTGATATTGAAGGTTTGGGTAACATGACAGAAATCTGGCAAAACTTGCAAATATTTCCACTATACGAAAAGTCATATTTGACCATGTCTTTCTAACAGGTTACATCTTTAGCAGAGGATGTGTAAATGTGGTGAGTATTATGAGACGAAGTGACACCTTTGACGTAATTTACCCCCGGTGATCTCTCCCCTGGGGGGCTGTCAACAGTCAAAAGTGTCACTTCATCTCGTACTACCCCTGGACAGAGATGGTAGTTAGGTGGGTCACAAGTAGGGTAAAGGTTGGGTAAAGGTGGGTAAATTGGACATTTCATATAGTGTTCCATACCTTAAGTTATACAATAATTTTTTGATGAATGGTGGTAAAACATCTGAGGAGCTATTTATGTAGATTTTACCTAGTACTTAATATCATAAAACACTGATATTGTGTTTGATAACGTTTTGTTGGTATTAACAGTGTTGTTGCTAAGGTTGGGGAACCCTGGTAACAGAAAGGGGAGAAAGTGTAATATGACAGTGTTTCCCATAGAATCTATCATAATTTTGTTTGGGAACCCTGGTAAAAAAATAACATATGGGAACCTGGTAGATTTTACCACCCTTAGCAAAGCCCTTTTGATAAACTTACAGTTTGATGGTTGTGTTTGTATCAAAATATGACCACATCATAATCTGACATAGATTTCAAATCACAAATAAACATATAGTGTCCCATGATGACAGTTTGAAATAGTGCAGTATTAAAAAATGTAGACTCATAATATACAATATATATTTGGTTTTAGTGCAATGATGTAATTTTTACCGGAAGTTTATAGATTTGGTAACAGTTTGAAATTGCAGTCTAGTTTATATGGATATGATGATGTAATATAGTCTGGTTTATTATACCATATTGTGAAATAGTAAAGTATGAAAAAATGTGGACACATACATACAATATATATTTGGTGTTATATGTAATTTTAACCGGAAAGTTACAGATTTGATAACAGTTGGAAATTGCAGCCTAGTTTCCAGATTAGCTGGTGTAATATACCATATTGTGAATCAGACTGCATAAATTGTATAATCCATTCATTATACCAGGTCATTTATTGCATTTATCGTTATGGTTACTGTTTCCCTCAGTCCATCATGTCATTATAAACAACCTTTTACAATAAATGAGAAATGACTTGCTAGGCAGGATTTGGCAGTCCAATATGCCCTATGGTTGATTGATACCTTTTACACTAAATATGGAATGGAAACTGTACACCTTTTTATCAGTTGCAGCTGCCATAGTTTACCCTTTGCCACACTTTACTAGACCTAGCTAGACCATATGTCTGTGATGTATTAAAATATAAAATATTTCAAAACATTTGAATTGATAATATCCAACTCAATTCTGATCACTACATTGGAACAATTATTTTCTGACAAACACAGTCCGTGACCCATGATGGTCACCTTAAGTTGTTGGTTCCATTTGTTTCCGAATGGCTAAAATCCTTTGGGCAAGACATGAAGTACAAATATACAAGCGTACCTAGGTCAAAGCAGCTGTGTAATTGGGGACCTGGTAGGATAGAAGTTGTTATGTGGCCTAGTTAACCTAGCTGTATGAATGGGGACCTGGTAGGATAGAGGTTGCTATGTGGCCTAGTTAGCCTAGCTATATAACTGGGGACCTGGTAGGATAGAGGTTGCTATGTTGCCTAGTTAACCTAGCTATATAACTGGGGACCTGGTAGGATAGAGGTTGCTATGTTGCCTAGTTAGCCTAGCTATATAACTGGGGACCTGGTAGGATAGAGGTTGCTATGTTGCCTCGTTAGCCTAGCTATATAACTGGGGACCTGGTAGGATAGAGGTTGCTATGTTGCCTAGTTAACCTAGTTGTATAAATGGGGACCTGGTAGATAGAGGTTGCTATGTGGCCTAGTTAGCCTAGCTATATGAATGGGGACCTGGTAGGATAGAGGTTGCTATGTGGCCTAGTTAACCTAGCTATATAACTGGGGACCTGGTAGGATAGAGGTTGCTATGTAGCCTAGTTAACCTAGTTGTATAAATGGGGACCTGGTAGGATAGAGGTTGCTATGTTGCCTAGTTAGCCTAGCTATATAACTGGGGACCTGGTAGGATAGAGGTTGCTATGTGGCCTAGTTAACCTAGTTGTATAAATGGGGACCTGGTAGGATAGAGGTTGCTATGTTGCCTAGTTAGCCTAGCTATATAACTGGGGACCTGGTAGGATAGAGGTTGCTATGTTGCCTAGTTAGCCTAGCTATATAACTGGGGGCCTGGTAGGATAGAGGTTGCTATGTGGCCTAGTTAACCTAGCTGTATGAATGGGGGCCTGGTAGGATAGAGGTTGCTATGTTGCCTAGTTAGCCTAGCTGTATGAATGGGGACCTGGTAGGATAGAGGTTGCTATGTGGCCTAGTTAGCCTAGCTATATAACTGGGGACCTGGTAGGATAGAGGTTGCTATGTTGCCTAGTTAACCTAGCTATATAACTGGGGACCTGGTAGGATAGAGGTTGCTATGTTGCCTAGTTAGCCTAGCTATATAACTGGGGACCTGGTAGGATAGAGGTTGCTATGTTGCCTCGTTAGCCTAGCTATATAACTGGGGACCTGGTAGGATAGAGGTTGCTATGTTGCCTAGTTAACCTAGTTGTATAAATGGGGACCTGGTAGGATAGAGGTTGCTATGTTGCCTAGTTAGCCTAGCTATATAACTGGGGACCTGGTAGGATAGAGGTTGCTATGTGGCCTAGTTAACCTAGTTGTATAAATGGGGACCTGGTAGGATAGAGGTTGCTATGTTGCCTAGTTAGCCTAGCTATATAACTGGGGACCTGGTAGGATAGAGGTTGCTATGTTGCCTAGTTAGCCTAGCTATATAACTGGGGGCCTGGTAGGATAGAGGTTGCTATGTGGCCTAGTTAACCTAGCTGTATGAATGGGGGCCTGGTAGGATAGAGGTTGCTATGTTGCCTAGTTAGCCTAGCTGTATGAATGGGGACCTGGTAGGATAGAGGTTGCTATGTGGCCTAGTTAGCCTAGCTATATAACTGGGGACCTGGTAGGATAGAGGTTGCTATGTTGCCTAGTTAACCTAGCTATATAACTGGGGACCTGGTAGGATAGAGGTTGCTATGTTGCCTCGTTAGCCTAGCTATATAACTGGGGACCTGGTAGGATAGAGGTTGCTATGTTGCCTAGTTAACCTAGTTGTATAAATGGGGACCTGGTAGGATAGAGGTTGCTATGTGGCCTAGTTAGCCTAGCTATATGAATGGGGACCTGGTAGGATAGAGGTTGCTATGTGGCCTAGTTAACCTCGCTATATAACTGGGGACCTGGTAGGATAGAGGTTGCTATGTGGCCTAGTTAGCCTAGCTATATAACTGGGGACCTGGTAGGATAGAGGTTTGCTATGTGGCCTAGTTAGCCTAGCTGTATGAATGGGGACCTGGTAGGATAGAGGTTACTATGTGGCCTAGTTAGCCTAGCTGTATGAATGGGGACCTGGTAGGATAGAGGTTGCTATGTTGCCTAGTTAGCCTAGCTATATAACTGGGGACCTGGTAGGATAGAGGTTGCTATGTGGCCTAGTTAGCCTAGCTGTATGAATGGGGACCTGGTAGGATAGAGGTTACTATGTGGCCTAGTTAGCCTAGCTATATAACTGGGGACCTGGTAGGATAGAGGTTGCTATGTTGCCTAGTTAGCCTAGCTATATAACTGGGGACCTGGTAGGATAGAGGTTGCTATGTTGCCTAGTTAGCCTAGCTATATGAATGGGGACCTGGTAGGATAGAGGTTGCTATGTGGCCTAGTTAGCCTAGCTATATAACTGGAGACCTGGTAGGATAGAGGTTGCTATGTTGCCTAGTTAGCCTAGCTATATAACTGGGGACCTGGTAGGATAGAGGTTACTATGTGGCCTAGTTAGCCTAGCTATATAACTGGGGGCCTGGTAGGATAGAGGTTGCTATGTTGCCTAGTTAGCCTAGCTATATAACTGGGAGCCTGGTAGGATAGAGGATGCTATGTGGCCTAGTTAGCCTAGCTATATAACTGGAGACCTGGTAGGATAGAGGTTGCTATGTGGCCTAGTTAGCCTGGCTGTATGAATGGGGACCTGGTAGGATAGAGGTTGCTATGTGGCCTAGTTAGCCTAGCTGTATGAATGGGGACCTGGTAGGATAGAGGTTGCTATGTGGCCTAGTTAGCC
The DNA here is from genome assembly GCF_964340395.1 of Glandiceps talaboti. Lineage (NCBI taxonomy): Eukaryota > Metazoa > Hemichordata > Enteropneusta > Spengelidae > Glandiceps > Glandiceps talaboti. Next base: position 15,320,797 of record NC_135570.1, read on the forward strand.
TAGCTATATAACTGGGGACCTGGTAGGATAGAGGTTGCTATGTGGCCTAGTTAGCCTAGCTGTATGAATGGGGACCTGGTAGGATAGAGGTTGCTATGTGGCCTAGTTAGCCTAGCTGTATGAATGGGGACCTGGTAGGATTGAGGTTGCTATGTGAATGCTTTAATCCTATGTGCTTACAGAGAATGCAGTGGATTCCATATTGATGTATACACTGTGTTGTTTTAGGTCCATGCCAGGAGTACAATGTAAGAATTTCAAAAAAATTTGACTACAGTGTGGAAAAGTGTGATATAACCATTACCATTATGATCTCATAGGCCTAATTAGTTGAAGACGTTCTCGAATGTACGTGCGGAAGGTAGCATACATTTCATTGCTTTACATACCAATTATTAGAGAACCAGTTCAACTGGCTACCACTGTGGTATAGAAGTGAATTGAAACTCCTGTACAAAGCTCTGAATAGACTTTCACCAACTTACTTAACATCAGACATAATTCACAAGAAACCAATTTCCTGGACTCTTAGATTATCTGCCAAGTGTTTATTGCTTGAACCCAATTACAGTTTAGTGCTATATGCCAGGCATGCTTTCTCGTATGCTATAATTGGAATTATGGCAAAAAAAATACAGCTAATAACTTTAGTGAGTATTTTAAAACTTAAGTCTTGAGAGCCTTGCAAAGGTAAAGTGTGACTGAATTTTGTGTTGCTCTGGAAATGGGTAGTGTGTAAATTGATTGATTGATCGATTGAGTGAGTGATTGATTGATTGATTGATTAATCAAAACTTTGAGAATGTGATTGAATGGTCAAAATAGTGACTAGCGATTTAACCATAATATACTAAAATGTTAAGATTAAGATGAACAGTAATGTCTTCAAATTTCAGGAATTTGACTCGAAGTTTGTCCAATTAAATTATTTCACAACATTTTTTCGATTCAGTTGGAATACTAGTATACGAGTCAGAGATTTAAATTGATACCATGAGTATATCAAAGCTACATGTCTAAATAGCAGCTGCAGTGGTAAATCGAAGCCTTAAAAAGGAAAACAGTACTTTTTCACAATTTTTTTGTCACAAGACCTAATTACATCATTTCATCAATTTTGCCTTTTCCAACCATCAGCTTTTGTCGCGACGTGTCCAGGAACTAATGATGTCTGGGATGTATCTTAGATATATCTCTAGGTAGATCTAATCTGTCGATTATAAAAGGAAACTTTACATAGAAATGCTACTTTTGACTGTCAGGTGCTAATTAAATCATTTCCCAATATTTTGCGGCATTCAGTTTGTATCTGTGCATGTATAAGTGTCTTGTTGCTAAGTGGTTAGAGGACTCAATTTGATGTCTGCAATGCACTTTACATCCATTTATTAATGTTCAGCATGGCTGCAAATAGAAATGTGACAGTTATAGTGAATACTAACAAACAGAACCTCATGATGTATGGAGTGCAAATGTGGCGTATCAAGGGTATTGGCTCAAGTGCTTGCAGTGTTATTCTCTCTGGCCAGAAAACTCCATCAGTTAAAATCAACATGAAAAAAGAGTGGTTACTGCACAATGGTTTTATTAACCCCAGCAGGCACAGTCTGGGGGTTGGGATAAGGATGGGGGCTGGCAATAGAAATGACCCATGTTTTCCATCCATCCATCTATCTATCTGTCTGTCTTTCCATGCATCAATCGATCTATCTATCTGTCTCTCGTGCATCCATCTGTTAATAGCCCATATTCATTGACCTGATGACAGACTTGAGAATTGAGATGTCACTGAACTTCCCACAGAATTCATCGACTGAACTGTTCATTGATCTGACCACAGACTTCATTGAACAGATATCTCACTGAACTGTTGTTCATCAATAACTGATCAATGACAACCCAAGGTAGAATGTTCATTGTCCTTTTGGAATAATAAACAAAATTTGAGGTTTCACCATCTTGTTTTCAAGAAAATCGTCAACCTTTCCTGTAGAGTTAACACAGTATTCGGCAGCCATATTGGATATTGTAACAAAATGACGAAATTTTCATTATAATTGAGCCAGCTGTTTTTAAGAAAATGATGACACACACACACACACACACACACAGACAGACATTGCCATTTCAATACCTCCTCTTACAGGAGGTAAAATGTTTCGTTCCAGAAACCCAACTTAACCCAACCTAATTTCTTTACTCCCAATATAAACTATTTTGTAAGGAATTTGAAAAAAGATTATCGAACAATTGAAAACATTTGCAAAGTCATGTGAGAAATAGTGAGATTTGGAGACATCATTGCCGCATGTGATCAAAACCACATGGTGGAATACAGCTTATCACACAGTGTTGTCTGTGTGTCGTACAGAAAGTGAGATTACATCGATGAGAAGTCTCTGGTGACCTCTGTAAATATAACGAGAACATTTGAACAGATCCTCAAAATTAAAAAAATAACAAAAATCCTACCTACAATGTATACCCACCCTATTTTGAAATTGCGTGTTATTGGAACCGCACAGTTGTTTTTCTTTGCCTTAGTAGATAATGTATAAAATTACAAATTTAATTTCTGGCTAGGTCCACAATCTTCAGACTATATCAAGATATCAGATATTCTGTCCCATGTGTGGTGTTCAATATGGATTAATTATAATCTTTGATCCATTCATCCACTACACTAGAATTATTAGTCTGAACGATAACGTAAACAAAGATCAAATTAAACGATTTAGCTAAATAGATTAATCCCCCAGACATGTACAATGGCTAACTTTAATTGATTTTACCTAAAGTTATCTATTTTTGGACATAGAGTTTGGATCATTGAAATTGATAATGTAGAAGGATGGTTGTGTGTTATCGTCTTGTAACAGATGCAGGAGATAGCATGGGGATAATGTTAGTATGGCAGTACATTACATTACAGTACATTACAGTACAGTACATACATTGCATTACATTAAATTACATTACATTACAGCACAGCACAGTACAGTACTTTACATTATAGTACAGTACAATACATTACTTTACATTACATTACAGTGCAGTACATTACAGAGCAGTACAGTACAGTACAGTACTTTTCATTAGAGTACAGTACAATACATTACAGTACAGCACAGTACAGTACAGTACAGTACATACAGTACATTACAGTACAGTACAGTACAGTACATTACTTTACATCACATTACATTACCATGCAGTGCAGTGCAATACAGTGCATTGCATTGCCTTACAGTACGGTACAGTACAGTACACTACACTACACTACACTACAGTACAGTTGAGTACATACATTGCATTACATTACATTATAGTGCAGTGCACTACACTACACTACACTACACTATACTACACTACAGTACATTACATGGCATGACATTACATCACATCACATCACATCACATCACATCACATTGGAGTACAATATTTTTACATTAAATAGTCATGTTAAAATAAAACAGGACAAAAGTACTGTAGATGTGCAATGAATGCAATACAAATTTAATTTGTTCTCTGTAATAGCAGGAAAAAAACATCTTGGTGGTGAGAGCTAGCTACGTTTTTAGCATCAAGTATGATACATGTAGTGAGGAGACAAACGTATTTCTCTTAAAGTCTGTCGTGAAACCTGAACAATAGCAGTGGTTCAGGTGGGAGTGTGGGTTGTTACTATGACAACAGAGGAGCTCATGCATGTGTGCATGTGAATGGAAACCAATTTCAATAAACAGTAATTTTGTATAACACGATGAACCATTCTGTATTTGATGAGGTTATATATTTGGTGAACAGCGTCAATTTTGGCTTAATAAAGAAAATATTGCTGATCACTAAATAACTATAGAATGTGTTCACTCACAAATACTTGAATTTCACATACAGCCAATTTTCAGGACTTTTATGATTTCTTTTCTGTATTTTTAATGAAAATATCAGTGGTTATATTTTGTACCGAGACCTACGTGTGTATGTCTCTCCTTTTTAATGTAAAATCAGTAGAAATCAAATCAGTGTCAGGGAAAGAAAAAATCGCCATTTTATCTTAAGAACATTCAATGGTATTATCTACACAGACATATTAATTGATTTTAATATTGATTAAGAAAAAACGATTATTTTTAGTTCAGAGGTTGAAAAATTATAATTATATGTATAAATGGGATTGTTTACAGTAAGTAGATCTGATTTGTAAGTAATTATTTGATTCTGAAATTTTTGTACAGATAAGTAATTTGCAGTCCATCTGATTCAGTGTTCCCATTTAAGCTTTTAATTTTTCAGCAGCCTGCTGTTTATTGTGCAGTGAATGTCTGCTTTAATGATTAAATGTGTTTTTGCATAACTTAAATGTGGTGATTGTTAGCTGAACAGTTCAGGTAGTAATTATTCAGAGTATAATTATTTGTGTGTGTGTGTGTGTGTGTGTGTGTGTGTGTGTGTGTGTGTGTGTGTGTGTGTGTGTGTGTGTGTGTGTGTGTGTGTGTGTATCTTTGTGTGTATCTGTCTGTGTCTGTGTATTTGTGTGCGTATGTGTGTGTATGTTTGTAATATGTCTGTAATATGTAATGTATGCATGCATACATGTATGTTGTCCCTCTCTGTCTGTCTGTCTGTATGTATGTATGTATGTATGTATGTATGTGTGTGCGTGCGTGCGTGCATGCATGCATCCATATGTATGTATGTATGTATATTGTACAAAAATTAATGTACTTACGTATGTACGTACATACATACATACGTGTGTTTGTTTGTTTGTGTGTGCGTATGTGTGTGTATGTGTGTGGTTGTGTGTCTATGATTTAAAGTCAAAAATCACCAATGAGCAATTGCAATTGTAGTTGCTCAGAATGTTACTTTTAGAGTCCATAGCTGTATATATAGTCACCTTATCAATCATTTAAAAATTAGGTGGAAAAAATGATTTCAGGTGAAAATATTTGAAATATTAACTACTAAGCAAGTACATGTACTTAGCAGTTGGTGAATATACATAAGTGTGGGTTTCAGGTTACACAAAGTGGTTTGATCAGTTATATGCAAATTAGATGGGGAAAAAAGTTGTTTTTTTAGGTTGAAAGATTATGTCGTTGATATTACCGCTACTCTGAATTGTAATGTGATTGTTAATATCAAAGATGAAAGACAAAGATAAAGTTGGAGCTGAAAATAAATGTTATGGTCTCAAAATTGATGGATTTTGACTTGCTATTGATGTAGGTGGAATTGTGAGCTGTCTAAGGCTAGAATTATATAAGGTTTATTCCTGAAGTTCTTCAAAATCTACAAATTTTTATCACTTCCTGATGGTTGCAATCACATAATTGCATGTTAAAAGCATTACGCAAATGGATTCCTTTTACTTTAAGTTTTCCGTCCTGCTGCTAATGGCATGATAAAAGTGTTGTTTTAAACGAATCTGGTTAGTTTAAGTTAAATTGTACTGTAGCTATCGGCATCATAAAAGTGCTCTGTGAAAACAATTCCTGTTAGTTTTTTAGCTGTCTGTCTGACTGTCTGTCTGTCTGTCCGAGTAGAAATTTTGTTCCACTGATATCTCAAAAAGTAATGAAGCAAATGTTCTGCAATTTACTATGTGGCATTGTCAGGCTGTAACTTAGCACTGATTAGTTTTTGGTGGGAGTGGCTTGCATAATTAATGCTAATTTGCATAATTCATTATTTTATAGATGGGGCTATACATGCAGATCAGCTGCACCAAATTCAATGAAATTTGCTACATCTATGGATCATACAAAGAAATCAAAGCACTAAAAGTCATTAACTTGTGTCAAGTTAATTAAGGGCTAATTTGCATAATTAATGAATTTTTGGAACTCAGGTTATACATCCAGAAGGGCTTTATCAAATTTGATGAAACTTGCCGCAGATATTGATCATACAGAGATATGATAATTCTCAATGAAATTTATTGCTGTAAATTAATTGCTTATTTGCATAATTAACAAACTTTGGCAATTAGGGCCTATTATATACCAAGAAAGACTGCACCAAATTTGAAGAAACTTGCCAAAGATATTGACTGAGCAAAGATATAATGGTATCGAGTAAGTTATTGCTAATTTGCATATTTGATGAACTTTTGCAATAAGGGATATGTATCTCTGAACGGGGCATTTTCAGTTTATCTCTAGTTAGTTTAATTGTCTATTCTGCAGCTATTGGTACAGTATATTTGCTATGGCTGGGGAACCCCTGTAACAGAATGGGGAATATGGTGAACTGGCATAGTTTTCAATACATTGCACAATAATTTTGGTGGGGAACCCCTGTAAAGTGTCAGGGGAACTCAGGTAGATTTTACCTGCTTACTGCCGTTAACAAAAACAATGGTAAGGAACCCTGTTGAAATGACTTGGGAACTCAGGTAGATTTTACCTACTGGTCCCTTTATAGCATAAACACTGGTAGGGAACCCTGGTAAAATGACTGGGGAACTCAGGTAGATTTTACCTACTGGTCCCTTTATAGCATAAACACTGGTAGGGAACCCTGGTAAAATGACTGGGGAACTCAGGTAGATTTTACATACTTACTGCCCTTAACAAAAACACTGGTATGATAAAAGCATTCTGCAAATTAATACCTAAAGTATTTTTTTTTTTTGGTTCTTGTTACCCAACCCCAGAGAAATAGTGGACACGAAAACTGACATCAACATAAAAAGACAATATAAAACTGTTCTTCCAATCTGTAATGGCTGTACATCTGATGGAGAAACCAATAACACAGCAATCATATGGAAAAGAATGGAAAACATAACTACCTGAACTCACACATGAAAATTTTTTTTTTTTTAAATGTAATTTTTTTTTCAGGCCTAATGGAAGCTGGGTTTTAGTTGAAATATCTTTCAGTCTCTTCAAGGTATCCATTACTGATAATTTGAGTGTGTGATTGCATTTGATACTTGTTTATGTCCTGGCCCTTGAGAAAACTATCACCAAATAGACAAGATTAGTATTAAAGTTTGAGTAAAATATTAATGGAGCATGAACATGTGGAGTGTTCCATGGAAGCCATTGTGTAATCCGAAGTATCATTTCCCGGAATCTGTAACTTCAAGATGGAGTAAAGATTTATCACGTGTTAAGAGTACCTACAGTAGCTGCTTGTATATGTTGTATGTTTCCGGCCTAAAAGAGAATGCTCCATGAAAATGTCATTTTTAAGCTGGGAAGACACTTTTACTTCAAAGAATGAATTTAAAAACATTAATTCTCCTATTCCTGTCTAAAATTAAGTAAGTCATGCAATCAATTCTATAAAATAACAAATTTTGTTTGCATTGTTTTGGCGGGAAAATGGATCGCACATGGTGATGTGTCAATGCACTAAACTAGTCTCCACTTTGAAAATTGAAGTAAAGACTATGTATGTGCATGATAAAGCTTTTCCATTGAATAAATAGAATTCCTTTTTCAAAATGAAATACAAAAATGATAAAATGAAAATAGGGAATTATCAGGTGCAGTTTTGATGAAGAATTAGAAGATTTATCTATGAATAATTGTCTTGCATTATTTATGCAACACAGCTGCTAAAATTGTGGGTCGAAATCTTCAAGTGTTAAATTCTCTTTGAAGTTTAATACTGTGTACAATCCCATATTTTATTACCATGTAAAGTCAATAACCCAAGCTTTTGGGATTGAAGGTTAGGATCGTGAGAAAGTGTAAAAATTTGTACAAGATTTCTTAGTTATCTTTGATCTCAAGGTAAGCTTTCTGCTTGAGTACCCAAAGCTACATGTATCAGAACTTACAGGCAACCAGGACTTTATACATTACGTTCATGTTTATAGCCATCAGATGTAATCATTAAAAAGTGTTAGAGTTTACTTTGTTGTTTCCATTTCTTGCTTCAACACTTCTTCTTCAATGTATTTTTGTGGTTGTTTAACCTTTCACAATATATCAAGTCACATGGCTATAGACGTTAGATTGAGTTCACTGAGTCAAAAAATCTACAGATCAGGTCTTTTAACAAAAAATATTCCTTGACTTAGTAAATAAATTAAACTATAAACTTTTATGCATGCCAAGACTTCAAAAATCTCAGTTTATCACACTCCAATGCTTCAATAGTAACTATCAAACAGGAATTGAGATTAGAATTGACAGACATATCAAAAGCTTACTAATTTCAGTGGTTATTCGTAACTGTAGTAATTACCTAATCTAGGGTAAAACATTTCCCATAACTCTGCACAACAACTGTAAACATTTTAATTTGGCTCATGAAAACTTTGCCAGAAAAACAATGTAGGACATATCAGGCACATTTTAATTTGGTGGATGGTGCAAGGGGAAAGTAGATAAAACTAGTAAATAATTGGTTGGCCCGTCGTATTCAGGGCAACTGTTGCTAACACTTTTCACAGTAGCTGAATTATAAAAATATGATTTGAAGTATTGTTAGCAAGACTTTTTTCTGCAGAAAAACCTTTTGCGTGATGTGTATTGAACTAAATTAGATCGAGCACCAAGGGCATACAACTCCTGTTACTGTTACTGTATCAAATGTTGTATATTGGACATTATCAACATTAAAATCCTATCCTGTCATTCTTGAATTCATAAAAATTAAATTGCTTTCGCCTGTTGTTTGGTGCAGTAGTTTTCAGTGTTAGTACTGAAATTCAATCTATGTGTAAAAAGTTTTGTTACATGAATGTAGTATTCATACATTTAAGTTGACTGCATTCATATTAGATTGATAGTATAATCTCTGAATGATGAAATTCAATGCTCTCGTCGCAATGTTAGGATATGTGACTGTGTGACTGGTAAAGGTAGTGTCAACCTAGATAATTCATCATGATTTGTTCAAGTTACCAGTAATGCTTGGGATTGGGAGTGACCTCTTGGGAAATTAAGACCCTGAGTCTTGGGAGACTGCATATTTTGAGAATAAAAAGACAAAAATTCACCTCTGTAACTGGTCACCATTACAATGTATATTGTAAAATAGCTGCTCATCTGAGTTACTTTCATGAAAACAAAGAAGTTATAAAAATGAAAAGAGGGATGGGGTGAATTATTCCACTTTTTGAAATTGGATATTTAATACTATTTACAAACTATCATGAAAGATTTTCCAACCTATATTGACATCAATTTCAATCCAGATTTCAGATTTTAATTATTCCATAATATTGCTGTCAACACTTTACTCCATATGGTAATTAATTATTCCATAATATTGCTGTCAACACTTTACTCCATATGGTAATTAATTATTCCATATTATTGCTGTCAACACTTTACTCCATATGGTAATTAAATATTCCATATTATTGCTGTCAACACTTTACTCCATATGGTAATTAAATATTCCATATTATTGCTGTCAACACTTCACTCCATATGGTAATTAAGTCTATATAAGGATTTAATATAATTCTCATCTTTGGTGACATGTAGGTAATCCATGTCAATTAAGTTAATAAACACTAAATCTTTAGGTGTGTATACTACCTGCAGCGGTATCAAAATATTATCATTATTCAAATTTAAACACTTCCATGAATAAATCATGTACACAACTGTTTGGGGGATTTAAAGAACTGGTTAGATTTGTACATGCAGTAATCACATGGCACAGATAAAATGATATGCACCTAAGTCTTTATAACATTGAATATAGAGAGCAAAATTCATAAAGTTTCAGCAGAATTACTAAAACTTTCTGTCATGCAAGACTAATGAAGATATTAATTCTTGTGGGCAGGATGAGATTCCACCAGACTCTTTATTGTGAACACTACTACCATGCCTTGTCCCAACTGATTACATAGCTATGAAGTAGTTGAGAAGATTTCTGTATGGATGTATAGTATATGTTTATGATTAAGTAGTCTGTCTGGACCATTCTATCAAATATTGAATTACTTTTCTTCTATGACCACTACTCAATAGGTATCTTAATTACATTGTTCATGTCACAAGTTACTTCTGTTACACTGATGAAAGTTATATTCAGCAAGAAACCTACCTGTGTATTAACTAGTTACCGTCACATTCTACTATCAGTCTAGCAATCCTTTCCTAACCTTGAATGACCCTAGGAGTTTGTGACCTTAATCTTGTTGTCTCTACTTGTTGTTTTATGCACAAACAAATACCTCCTGGTAGAAAGTTCATCCCCCCCCCCAAAAAAAAAGGTGTTTGAAAATGATTTTTTTGGGACTTACCATTTTTCCTTTCAGAAACAATAGATAGAAGATTGTTCAAAGATATTAATTTTTTTGTAGTATTGATAATTTAGATAAAATAAAATAAAAATTTTATCTTTAAATTAAATTATGTACACAATTTCTTGAGCGAAATTTATAACTTGCACTGAGCAATAGAAATAAATTGTAGGTTTTAGACTGTGATTGATTGATTGAATGACTGATGTGGAATTTGCATTATGGGTATGTTCATCATGGTTAGTATCTATGCCATAACTTTGAAGAGGATGGGCAAGGGGACTTGCTGTACAGTTTATGAAAGTGTCAATTATGAATTAAAACCCTCTTTTTACATTTACCTCTGGAAAAACTCAGTTAAGAATTACGGAGAAATAACTTCATTTTTATGTTCTATAAAAAAATGAGTAAAATGTTCACATGTACGATGAATTTTTTGATAAATTTGTATATGCAATAATCACATGGTATTAAATTCATGTATTTTCAGCACAATTACTAAAACTTTCTGTCATCCATTTTTTTTCAATTTTAAAATACACTGCAGATAGGTGATTTAGGGAAAATGTGATAAATCAAGGTTTACAATCTTTTATTTGGTATACAGTTTACAGTTTTGTGGGGTGGGGGGGGGAGTCAGTTTATTGTGAGTACTAGAAATATCCTTGTCCCACCCTCATAGACAGAATTTTCAGACTCCGATCTCGTCGTGTTATATACAGGATTGTATATCAGGTTTATACTTATCTAGATAGGTGAAGAACATTGCCCGATGTCAGACTTAGAGTATGAATCAATATAGTTGTAAGAATCTAGTAGTTTCCATGGTAATGGTTTCCATGGTAATGTTATGGATTAAAACATAATGTTTAACATGTACATGTCAAAATTGACTTGAAGATTGACTTAATTATTGATAGCTCGAATTTATTATTTAATAGAATATCCAGGCTTATTTTAAAAGTTACTTAATAAACCATAAAGTGTCATATAAAAGTCAAGGTTAGAATTATAATTGCAGCGGTCATGAACTTCTTTGTTGAAGTGCACTTATGGTTGAAATAGTACCTTTGTGCATTTAGACGTGATTCTTGCATTGAATAAGATTATCCAGTCAATGTTTGTGGAATTTGAAATGTCCAATAACTGATAAGTTTTCAATGCTATGAAAATAGAATACTGTTGGTTGAAATTTAGACAAAGAATGAATGTTGGGTAGATTTCATATAAAGTGTGAAAAATCACACAAAGATAATGAATGTTGTTACAAGACTGCCGGGCAAGTCGAGTAGCGACACGTACAAACTTCAACCTTACTGCAGGGCAAGTTGAGTAGCGGCACATACAAACTTCAACCTTACTGCAAGGCAAGTTGAGTAGCGGCACATACAAACTTCAACCTTACTGCAGGGCAAGTTGAGTAGCGACACGTTCAAACTTCAACCCTACTGCAGGGCAAGCTGAGTAGCGGCACGTTCAAACTTCAACCTTACTGCAAATCAAGTTGAGTAGTGGCACGTACAAACTTCAACTATAACTTTGTTATTACTGCAAGGCAAGTCAAATAGAGACATCATCAAAACTAAACAATTTCACTTTGCTAGTTAATCATCATGTCAGTGTGAGAAGGTCATATCTGCAATACAAATTGTACAGCATATAAATGTCACCATACAAATACAAATTGTATAGCAAATATGACCTTCTGGTACTGATGCAAAGAAATGTATACTGCAAGGCAAGTCAAGCAAAGGCACGTTCAATCACAACTTCAACTTTAATACTGCAAGCCAAGTCCAGTTAGACACACATTCAAACTTCAACAAAAATGATGTTATTACTGCAAGGCAAGTTGAATAGAGACATGTTCCAACATCAACAATAATTTTGTCAGTACATATACTGCAAGGCAAGTCAAGTTGAGGCGTGTTCAAACTCCAACAATAACTTTGTTAGTACTGCACAGCGAGGTTCTAAAAACCTTTACAAAACTACTGAATGCACAGAAAACTGTCCAGATGTTTAATACCTAATATCCCTTTATCTGTTGGCCAGGTTTTAAAAAAAACTACATGTCGTCTACATGTACAAGATTATCACAGGTTTAAAGATGCCCCTCTGACATGACTAGCGACAGATTTACAAAACCTTTGCAGAACTACTGCCTGTATAAATCTTCTCAATTTTACCATACTTCCCCGCTGTTGTAAAACTACTGAATGTATAGCAAACTGTTAATTTGACCCAACACTCTGTTGTATTAGAAAATATAAAAACATGATGATAAAATCGTCACATGTCAAAAAAAAAATGAGATTGAAGGCCATGTAAAGGTGATGAATACTAAGACAGACTAGTGTTATAGAGGCAGACATACAGGTTATTGACTGTCTCAAGTGACTTGCACCAACCTTATCTATCATTCCTTACAGAATATATCCATATATATGAGTTAAGATAAAAAGACAACCTTCGATATAATGACTTATTTATGAATACCCTAGTTGACTGAATTGTCAATGATGTAATCCCAAAATATTATCTTATTCAGTAAATTTTAAATACCTTGATATATTCTGTTGTGTCTTGTCTTTCCTGTGAGAAACATATGAATACATTTATGGAAATATTCTTGCTTTATATAATAATGATAACCATATTTTGTGACAAACATAAATAAAATTTGCAAATAAAAGTTTAAGAGATGAAAATTTTTAGGGGACGAGATCAATAGTTCAATGTAGGAAAAAAAAATCTTTTTGTTAGCAGTCAGACCCCTCCCCCTCCCCTCATCAATTTCAAATCAGTATGTAGTAGCTAGGTTGTAGTACTATGAATATAAAGCCCTCATTCCCACATCTATTTTAGTGCCATGCATTTACTATGGCAAAAATTCTCCCATTTTTTAATTTGATGACACTTTTTAGGAATATTTATATTTAGGTTACAAAACAGACTCCATTAAAGGTAAAATCATTTTTGTCTGCTGAGAACTAAAATGGTTCAACACCCATTCCTTTCCCACCCTCAAAGTAAAAGAATTTAGTTTATTCCTACATTGAAGTATTTATCTCACCCCCTTAAGAAAAACAATGTTCATGAGAGAGAGAGAGAGAGAGAGAGAGAGAGAGAGAGAGAGAGAGAGAGAGAGAGAGAGAGAGAGAGCGAGAGCGAGAGCGAGAGCGAGAGAGAGAGAGAGAGAGATCAGGAAATAGATGAGAATAGCTAAGATAGGTTACCATAACCTTGCTTAATAAAGAAAACATACACAAATACAGTATATAACGACAGCTAGAAAATATAGCACATTATATTAAAGGGGTGCAAGCTGTGTTCGTAAATTTTTGGGTTTCATTTTTGCTGCATATCTAAAATGGTAAACATAAGATTCTACTTACTTTGTTATTGACAGAACTCAAACCAGGTATTAAGATATAAATAATCCAATGACATAATTTATTATATGTACATGTCAGGAAAATCCATACTATGCAATCGATAGTTCTAAACAAAGCCAGAAGACAATTGTAATGTCACAGAATGTATGTGTCGACATTAACATCATACTAGAATACTTTAATTAAGGTTTTATATGCTAAGTATTTTTACTTGAGTAAAAAAATTCAAACTCGGCTTGTGACAATTTAAACCACGAGGTACTGTCTTACACATATATTGATGAGAGAATACACAACCTTAATCTTAATATTCATTTCTTATAAAACGCATTACATTAAAATAATCACAATGCACTGTACAAATGACAGGAATAAAAACAAAATGACAACAAAAATACACCATTTGGAAAACTGTTAAAATTTCCAGATATCAGAAAAATGCCTGAAATCGTCATTAAAAGAAAGGTATTCTTGTAAGTTGTAGTCTATTTGAAACTTGCTCTGACAACACATCTTTCTATGAGATTGATTTTACAAATTATAACACCAAATGTAACTGTACGTACAAAGACGGCTATGAATAAATTACTAGTTTCACTAATCAGTTGTCTTTTTTTTCAAGAAATTTTATTCAAATTTAATGCCTAATAACAAAATTTGTGTAGTTTTACAATCAATTTTAGAATGGGTGGGGTAGGTAGATTTAAAAAAAAAATATTTATATATTTTTTTTCATATGTAAGTGTCTAGCTCAGGTAGTTATGTTTTCCATTGTTTACCATATGGTTTCTGTGTTATTGGTTTCTTCCTATCAGATATGTACAACCATTACAGATTGGAAGAAGAGTTTTATATTTACTTTTTAAGTTGATGTCAGTTTTCGTATCCTCTATTTCTTGTGCGACTCAATTTTCGCGATTTTATTTATTTTTTCTTGAATACGTAAAAAAACAGTTTAGGGTCAGCGTGAAAACTACATGGGGTCAGATAATCGGAACCAAACATTTTTTTTTATACAGCCTAATGGTGAAAAATCTATTGAAATAAATACTGTAGATACTTTTTTATTGAAAGTATATATACATTTCCTTTTTTTCCATCGTTTTCTAACCAACCAATTGAACCTTGTGAAAAGCTAACTTACATTATATCTGGAATATTCAACTCCTGAAATGTTTATACCAATACATGATGATGTCGGCAGTCATGTTGTGAGATAAATCAGCGTTCCTTCCATTAAACCTTTCCATGATATATTACAAATTGTATATGTTATCAGTTTTTACATGTTATCTTTATTGCCTACAGCTGTAACAGTGTTGTGTCATGTTGGATCACGTTTTATGTCTAATCTTGTTGATCACAGTATATCATATCATTTCTTTAACAATACTACAGCTTGCACAGTTACTCACTATTTATAGATACTAGCAGTATCATCTTTTTGTATCTTTGCTGATCCTGTCCAATGCATTTTGAGATTTGGGATGCAGGATATGTGACTGTTATTATAAATCATAAATGGGACTAAATAGCAGTTACATTCCAAACTCTATACCTGTATTGTCGGTAATACTATTAAAGCAGTTTTTTTTATGTTTATCTGGTAAATGTATAGTTCATATTGCTGAACTGAACATTTGCTCATTTAGGTGGCAATAGCGAGATTGTAACTGATATTTTGTTTTGAAGTTATTACTTGACATTTCTTCTATAATGGATAAATGTCAACAATCCTGTTTTGGGTAATCTTATAGGCTCCTCAAATTGCAAAGTTTTCTCAGTCCTTTTTTCGTCTGGCACCCTGCCAAAGAATTTTTTGGGAAAAATGATTTTTAGAAAATGGTGATAAAATTGAACGTAAAATCTGATCAATAAAATCCAAATTAGTTTAGAAACAGTTCATTTGATGACTCTTAAATAAGAAAATTGGGTTAGAAACAATAGTTTCTCTCTCATGGTAACACTGGAATATGCAAATTAGGGTAGCAACAATAACTATTCGCATGGTAACTCTAAAATATGACAACTGGGTAAAAACAAGTTTTTCTCATAGTAACACTGAAATATGCAAATTAGGAAAGCAACAATAACTATTTGCTTGGTATCTAAAATATGAAAATTGGGGTAGAAACAATAGTCTGTCATGGTCACTGAAATATGCAAATTAGGGTAGCAACAAAAACTATTCTTATGGTAATTCTAAATATGCAAAGTAGGGTAGCAACAATTACTAGCAACAATAAATTTGTGATGGCAAATCTAAAATATGCAAATTAGAATAGGTAACTCTAACAACATGTGTTCAAAATATATAATCGTGATGCTCGAGAATATTCTAATTTGATGTTGACTTTACTTGGAAACTCCTGATTATGTCACTACAGCAACCATAACCATACTCTGAGTGAGTATACAAATGGAGCTTGAACAGCACATGTACAAATTTTGGAAAGAAAAACACAAGAATTAGTAGTGTATCAGCACTTAGGGACCACCTATTATTTTGAATCATACTTAAATATGTTTATTAGTTCCCCATTGAATTAAATTGAATTAAAGCTCCACTAACTGCGACTGAAGTATTATTGTTTCGGCCAGAGATTCAATAATACCTTATTAGAAACTGCATATGCTAATTAGAGGTCAGAATGCCCATAATTAGACACTGTATATGCTAATTAGATGTCAGAATGCCCATATTTAGACACTATATGCTAATTAGATGTCAGAATACCTATAACTAGACACTATATGCTAATTAGATGTCAGAATGCCCATATTTAGACACTGTATATGCTAATTAGAGGTCAGAATACTCATAACTAGACACTGTATATGCTAATTAGATGTCAGAATGCCCATATTTAGACACTGTATATGCTAATTAGAGGTCTATTGTATCCATAAGTCGATGATAAGTGGTACTGTAACAGATTTAGATAGTGACTGCAATTAGGGTACTGATTCTTGGATGTGGAGCAAAAATCAAGTTAATTGCCTTTATTGTATCATATTATGTATACAGCTACACAAATATAGTTATCCACAGGTGATTCAATACAATCCAGGATATACAATTATACAAGTAAGTCATAATATCTAATGAAACAGTTTCCAAAAAGCATTCCAATTGCATCTAATGCATGCAGATTTTATGAAATAGCTGGAACCCATTGTAGCCACACAAATTGAAATATTCCGACCACATTTGACACAAAAGATATATTTTAAGGAAATTTTGCTATTAAATCTTAATGAAAAGTCCAAACTATTGCAATCATTTCCATAGCAATTACAAACTAATCTTATTTCTTTCTCTATAATAACTACAAGGAATGAAATAATTTGATCGAAATAACTTCTGCTTCAGTGCCTTTGGCAGTATTTTATTTTGATTATAAAATAGGTTATAAAGTATGAAAGATTATAGCGTCCTTTTTTTTCATTTGATTTTTAATAATGCTGTTGGAATTGAGTCATAGGTTTGCAAATGAGATCATTAACTTTAATGTGATAGATAACATTCATTATAAAGATGGCTGGGGGCAGAATTAGTTTGTCAATTATTGTTGCATGCTGTGAAAGATCATGAATTATTTATATTGCTTCCAATTTGATAAAATGACAGTTACCATATGAGTAAAGTAGCTGTGATTGGTTGATACGCATATACAGGCTGATGGAAACACACAACTTACATGAGCAAGCCAAACCAGTAATCTCATTTTCTATGGATGTGTGCACCTGGATTCTGTGGGCATGCATACCCAGTTTCTCTGGACATATCCACCCCGTTTATTTTGATTCTTACAAGAGCCTACCCAGTTCAAACACACACATTTATGCCGGCACTTAACCGGCATAAAGTTTACAAATGAATTCACTGAACCATACCAAGTTTGTCTTATGCTTTGCTGAAACTATATGTACAGCGTGTGACAGGCAAAGTTGGTAGCTTGAAAGGGTTCTGTTGTAACTTTACACCGGTGCAGCGTCAGGATAACTGTGTGTGTCTGAACAGGGTATTGGTTTTCTGTTAACATGAACACCTGGTTACTTTGGACACATACACTGGAGGATGGGGTTCTGTTGACATTCACACCTGGTTACTGTGGACACACACTGGGGGAGGGTGTTCTGTTGACATTCACACCTGGTTACTGTGGACACACACTGGGGGAGGGTGTTCTGTTGACATTCACACCTGGTTACTGTGGACACACACTGGGGGAGGGTGTTCTGTTGACATTCACACCTGGTTACTGTGGACACACACTGGGGAGGGTGTTCTGTTGACATTCACACCTGGTTACTTTGGACACATACTGGGGAGAGGATTATGTTGACACACACCTGGTTACCGTGGACACATACACTGGGGAGGGGATTATGTTGACACTCACACCTGGTTACTTTGGATACACACTGGGGAGGAGTTTCTGTTGATATTGACATTCTGACACATACACCAGATTTCCTGTGGATATGCTTCGCCTTTTTTTCTGTGAACACATACACCTGGTTTGCTATGGGACGTACCGGTACAAACACTCCTGATTTTCTTTGGACACCTATACCAGCTGCATTTTCTGTGGACACATCCTTATTTTCCATGAACTGATGCACGTGATTTCTGAGAAATAATTCTTGAGATAGTTCTGTTCTGTCAGGAGAGGACACTTAACGCATTCGGATCCACTGGCAATTTCCAGTTTCTAAACATATAGGAGTCAGTTCACATGAGATAGTTCTTGATTCTAATGCAGTATTTTAGAGTTTTCTGGAATAAAGTAACAGCCAAAAGTTTCAGACTTATATTTATGGGGGAAATGTAGCAGCATTTTTAGTTGATAGTATACTTCAGGAGAAACAACAATTTACAAAGAAGGGAATCTAACAAAAACAGGAATCATATTTCTGAAAGGTATATTGTGATATATAGTAAACAAGACATAAATCTAGAAAAGAAAGATGTGATCAAAATAATGACTCATCTCCAGAAAATATAGAAGACATTTTACATCAGTAAAAGAAAATCTTGAACATATCTAGGGACTCATGAAACAGGATGCTGGTAAACCATTATCAAATTATTCATGATTGATCAAATTGTAGGACAAGAAGCTGTCACAGTATTGATAAAATTGTTCACAATGACAGTAAATCCAATCTTTTTGTCTCATTTTACATGCATGAAGAATATATATGATTATTTGTCATGGACAAATGCTATCTAATCAGAGCTAGACTGATGGGTCAATTTTTCCAACTGTGCAGTCACTGGTACTCTACGCCCTATATAATTTTTAGGGATGAAAGATTTCATCTTTGACTTGTACTGCTTTTTAATGGCATTTTCAGTAATTATGCAAATTACCATAACATCAATGATGTTTAATATTTATGCAAGTTATGCAAATTACCATATACATATTCCTGCTAATTTCCTAAATACTACATTCATGATGTTATACTTTTCATGTAAATTGCCACAAACTTAACATTTATGCAAATTATGCAAATTACCAGAAATGTATGCATACTACTTTTGCAAGATATCACATGAGAGATACTTCTGAAACTTAATATTTATACAAATTATGTAAATTACCATATACACATCTGGCTAATTTTGCAAAATACCACATGCATGCTGCATTTAAATTACCCCACACTTGATATTGATGCAAATTACTATACACAAATTAAGGCCACTTTTTCAAATTATCACGTGCATGACGTGTAAGCATTTTACGTACCTTGCCTCAAACTTAATGTTTATGCAAATTACCATATTTGCATATTTACCACATGATATTATTACTGTATGGTATTTAATATGCAATTACAATGGGTGCCAGATTTATGCAAATCACTACATTATAAAATATTCATGATTTGACCCTTACGACTGATGAATTGTTTTTATTGACCAAAGTATTTGGCAAGACTTGTTGCAATACCGTATTTTATCGCATGTATGAAGACATACAATAATTGGTAACTGGTAGAACGTTATAAAGTCCTAAATGATCCTATTGGCATCATTAGTTTAAGGCTCATTATTCAGTTCAGAAAATATCAAGTATGAACCATCCTCTGTCTGTCTCATAATAATGATAATGGTGATATATAAGCACTTATAGAACGTCATATGTCCAGAAAGTGTTCATAGGCGCATATAACAGGAACTATTACAATGAGACAAATCAAGAAAAAACACTTTGTAAAAATGGGATAATTAATCTAGAAAAAAGCAAGTGTGATAATTTACATGTAATTAACATGTCATTACGTAAATGAAGACACACAAATGTGTGGTACACAGGTGAAAGTGTGATAATTTACATGTAATTTACATGTCATGTAAATGAACACACACAAATGTGATATACACAGGTGTTAATATTAACAAAGGTGTGATGATTTACATGTAATTATCCAACCATATTGAAATGCTTGTAATAACTTTTGGAGGTATGGCTAACTGAATCTGAATTAATATTTTCATGATATAATGTCTTGTCTCAGAGAGTGTCACAAGCCGACATCATTGGCGTTGGTATTCAGTGGATAGTGCCGTATCAGCTACATCAGTTTAAAGTTTTATAATTCATGACTAGACACTTTGATGAGGTCTCACAGGATGGCCTGACAATGTATTTCTGTACTGCTTATGGATAATATCGACCACAGGATAACATGTGCAATGTCTAGTCAGTGATATTTTAACAATTTTCAGTGAATTTATTGTAATTCCCAAATAAAAAAATGATACACCTAGTACAGTTTTAACATGATGACAGATTCAAAACCAAACTTTCACTCAAGATTTAAACTTACCACTACACTACCTAAGGATAATTTGGACCACTAATTAACAGATACAATGTCTTTTTATAAGTAATTAACCAAATTTTAGTGGAACATATCTGTGATTATTTGATGAAAAAAATATTCCATTTGAAGCTAGTGCAGGTTTTTAATAGATACATATCCAAGTTTTTAAACATAGTGAACTGAGAAGGTTCTTCTTGTAAGCAAAATACAATCACAGATGTTGAAAATCAATGTTGTTGTCTGTGATATTGTCTAGTCATTCAAGGTCACAAAAAATGTTTGTTGGGTAAAAAAAGTATTTGATACCCCCCCCCCCCCCACCTCTCAGGTGAGAACACATTTGTCAAATTCCTCTTTCCAGGGTTCGCACGGTACTGGAAAACCCTGGAATTTCAAACCCTCCCTGGAAAACCCTGGAAAAATGCACCCTACCCCTGGAAAACCCTGGAAAATTATCATGATCAATTAATATTGACGATCGTCATGTCTGTGCTCGAGCCACCCATTCATATGATTCTGAATCTCGTAAATGTGAAATCGCGAAAATATTTTCAAAGTCTTCAGTTATTCATAGCTCGAAATTTTGTTACGTAAATGACGTTTTATTCAAAAATTTTAAGAAAAAAATTATTTTAGGTGATTTATAAATCTAGTAACATCAAACCATACAATAACGAGGATAAACTTTAGTTTTTAATTTATTTTTCTGGATATGTCTGAATTAGACTGACGAATGCTGCGACTCAATCTTACACGATCAATGCACCAGCATGACGAAACGGCTACTTAGGGGGTAGGACGGAGGTTTCTCCGTTAATCTTAGCATGCAACCAACATCTTGCATAGTGTTGATTGTCTTTAAAATGTTTTGTTACATATTATGGGAACTGTTGATAATTTTTTTTCGTCCACATCAGACAATTAGATGTCATTCAAAAAATATACTTTAGTGTCAACACCCCAGGGAAATGGCCAAAATCAATATGAATACCCCTGGAAAACTGACGAAAAAACCCTGGAAAGTCCTGGAATTTTGTTTTGCTTGAAGTGTACGAACCCTGTCTTTCCTTTAATCTTTACAAGGATATGCAGACACTTGATTGAGTGTGGAGAAGAGAGAGTGTAGGAGATGGTTGGCCTTTAAGACGAAGTGGCAATGGAAAACTGTTGCCAGGCCAACAGAGTCTAAGATTGATCACTTTAAAGCTGTTAACATTTCCAAAAGGAGAGTTGAAGAATACAAAGTGTGTGTAGATTAAAGTCGATCGTTATTTACAAAGCTTTTGACAGACACTGTTACTGTCTGTGATGGAAACATTAATAAGTGGCATGGTCATATTTGAGGAGGAATTTCTCGTCCTGCTCAGTAGTGTCACATATCAAATACTCTTGGAAATATACTTTGAGAAAGAGACCTCTAATTGTAGAGTCAAGTGACACATTTATAATAGCCTTAATTGTAACAAGACCTTGGATCTGTACTCAGAAGGTTGTCACACACTGACAGTATGGCAGTACCATTGGTGTGGGCAAGCACTCAACATTGTGGATCTGTACTCAGATGGTTGCCACACACTGACTGTATGACAGTACCACTGGTGTGGGCAAGCACTCACTATTGTGGATCTGTGCTCAGAAGGTTGCCACATACTGATAGTATGACAGTACCACTGGTGTGGGCAAGCACTCAACATTGTGGATCTGTACTCAGAAGGTTACCACATACTGATAGTATGACAGTACCACTGGTGTGGGCAAGCACTCAACATTGTGGATCTGTACTCAGAAGGTTACCACATACTGATAGTATGACAGTACCACTGGTGTGGGCAAGCACTCACTATTGTGGATCTGTACTCAGAAGGTTGACACATACTGACAGTATGACAGTACCACTGGTGTGGGCAAGCACTCACTATTGTGGATCTGTACTCAGAAGGTTACCACACACTGACAGTATGACAGTACCACTGGTGTGGGCAAGCACTCAACATTGTGGATCTGTACTCAGAAGGTTGTCACACACTGACAGTATGACAGTACCACTGGTGTGGGCAAGCACTCACTATTGTGGATCTGTACTCAGAAGGTTACCACATACTGATAGTATGACAGTACCACTGGTGTGGGCAAGCACTCAACATTGTGGATCTGTACTCAGAAGGTTACCACATACTGACAGTATGACAGTACCACTGGTGTGGGCAAGCACTCAACATTGTGGATCTGTACTCAGAAGGTTGCCACATACTGACAGTATGACAGTACTACTGGTATGGGCAAGCACTCAACAGTGCCTTTGTTGCTATGCCACCTGTGATCTAGACTTTAACAGTAGCAGAATTGCTGGAGGCGCTCAGCAACTAGACTAGTGACGCATTTGCCATAAAATGAAGTGAAATAGACACAAAGAAGTTGAATTGTTCATAGATACATAGGAATATCGTGATTATGGAGTTAAAGATGAATGTTTGATTAAGATTAAGCTTTAGGTATGAAAGACAGTTGTCTAGCAGAGATATATTAAAAGTTGGTCTTCAACAAAAGAGTGATCATATGTAATCCGTATAGCGATCCTCTAATAACCCTTGCTGTAACAGGAAAATGACATTAATCCCTGCTTTTTAAGAAGATTTGATGAAAATGTGAAAAAAGAAGGTTGAGTAACTGAGCAAAAACAAAGTTTATCAACTACCCTGTATCATTTCAATGCAATTCAATGGAGAGCACACGCATCAAATGTGGGCAATAATTTTACATATCACATGCCAGCACACTTTGCCCAAATATGACAAGTCACACGCTCATCAATATATGGTCACTCAGCAATTTAGCCTTGTTGATTTCTTCAATATTGTTACAATTTTGTGAATAAAATAAAATTTCACTTTAATATGTGGTCATGTGATTCAAATGATGTTACCCTGCAACCACATCTGGTATATGCTAAAACCTTTATGTCCCAGATATGGGTTTTGCAGACCTCGGGAGTATGACTTACAGGCTTCCTAAAGTCAGGCCTTTCCTCGTACAACCTCAGTTTAAAAACTCAAATCCGGGCCGTAAAGATTATTGTTAAAACAAAGCATTGGACCCATGCCCACCAGAGGGCGCTAACACAACCGAGTAAGGTAATTGCATCGAATATATTGATTTGACTTCAGTAGACTTTACCATCAGCATTTTCCAATCATACTTTGTTGCCTGAGGTCAGGATTTTCCTGTAATATGATCATGTTAATTGTGTTCGGTTTATTACCTTACTATGAAGTCATTTCCTGCAGCATAACCTAAAGGGCAAAACATCATGAAAATGGAATAAGTCCAAATTTTGTTTATTAAAAAAATTGAATTTTGGCATTCAGCAAAAAAAAAAGATGTCACTCATTTTTGCCATTTTCATAGTTCTGACTAAAGAAATTACAAATGACCTGAAAGAAATTACAAATGATTGATTTATTTACTCTCCATTATCTGCTTCAACTAATTTCCTCAATTCTAAACATAGAGTGATTATTAACCACAGCTGAGGTACAAAACCTAAGTCAAAGAAGATTCAAGTAATATTTGGATTTTAGTCTTTTTCTTCCTTTTGCAAATTAGTACAGACATCAATTGATGATTAATGACATTGTCACTGTTGCCCAAACATTGTAACTGCTCTCAAACTCAAATTTATTTCTGGTTTATAAAGAAATAAATTTTTTCTTGGAAATTGCCAAAAACTATGACATGGTCTGCTAAGTAACAAACGTCCATGCCACATGGTCTGTTAAGTAACAAACGTCCATGCCACATGGTCTGTTAAGTAACAAACGTCCATACCACATGGTCTGTTAAGTAACAAACGTCCATGCCACATGGTCTGCTAAGCAACAAACGTCCATGCCACCAGAGAATGTCAGTTACATAATTTGATATTTATCATTGAGAAAATGATTTATAATCTCAGATTGTTTGGTTTTAAAATTATAGTCTATAGAGTGGTTTGTCTGTCTTTCTCCTACAGAGTGGTTTGTCTGTCTCGTACAGAGTGGTTTGTCTGTCTTTCTCCTACAGAGTGGTTTGTCTGTCTCGTACAGAGTGGTTTGTCTGTCTGGTACAGAGTGGTTTGTCTGTCTTTCTCCTACAGAGTGGTTTGTCTGTCTCGTACAGAGTGGTTTGTCTGTCTCGTACAGAGTGGTTTGTCTGTCTCGTACAGAGTGGTTTGTCTGTCTCGTACAGAGTGGTTTGTCTGTCTCGTACAGAGTGGTTTGTCTGTCTTTCTCCTACAGAGTGGTTTGTCTGTCTCGTACAGAGTGGTTTGTCTGTCTCGTACAGAGTGGTTTGTCTGTCTCGTACAGAGTGGTTTGTCTGTCTCGTACAGAGTGGTTTGTCTGTCTTTCTCCTACAGAGTGGTTTGTCTGTCTCGTACAGAGTGGTTTGTCTGTCTTTCTCCTACAGAGTGGTTTGTCTGTCTCGTACAGAGTGGTTTGTCTGTCTCGTACAGAGTGGTTTGTCTGTCTTGTACAGAGTGGTTTGTCTGTCTCGTACAGAGTGGTTTGTCTGTCTTTCTCCTACAGAGTGGTTTGTCTGTCTCTCTCTTACAGAGTGGTTTGTCTGTCTTTCTCCTACAGAGTGGTTTGTCTGTCTCTCTCTTACAGAGTGGTTTGTCTGTCTTTCTCCTACAGAGTGGTTTGTCTGTCTCGTACAGAGTGGTTTGTCTGTCTCGTACAGAGTGGTTTGTCTGTCTTTCTCCTACAGAGTGGTTTGTCTGTCTCGTACAGAGTGGTTTGTCTGTCTCGTACAGAGTGGTTTGTCTGTCTCGTACAGAGTGGTTTGTCTGTCTCGTACAGAGTGGTTTGTCTGTCTCGTACAGAGTGGTTTGTCTGTCTTTCTCCTACAGAGTGGTTTGTCTGTCTCGTACAGAGTGGTTTGTCTGTCTCGTACAGAGTGGTTTGTCTGTCTTGTACAGAGTGGTTTGTCTGTCTCGTACAGAGTGGTTTGTCTGTCTTTCTCCTACAGAGTGGTTTGTCTGTCTGTCTCTTACAGAGTGGTTTGTCTGTCTTTCTCCTACAGAGTGGTTTGTCTGTCTCGTACAGAGTGGTTTGTCTGTCTCGTACAGAGTGGTTTGTCTGTCTTTCTCCTACAGAGTGGTTTGTCTGTCTCGTACAGAGTGGTTTGTCTGTCTCGTACAGAGTGGTTTGTCTGTCTCGTACAGAGTGGTTTGTCTGTCTCGTACAGAGTGGTTTGTCTGTCTCGTACAGAGTGGTTTGTCTGTCTTTCTCCTACAGAGTGGTTTGTCTGTCTCGTACAGAGTGGTTTGTCTGTCTCGTACAGAGTGGTTTGTCTGTCTTGTACAGAGTGGTTTGTCTGTCTCGTATAGAGTGGTTTGTCTGTCTTTCTCCTACAGAGTGGTTTGTCTGTCTGTCTCTTACAGAGTGGTTTGTCTGTCTGTCTCCTACAGAATGGTTTGTCTGTTTCTCTCTTACAGAGTGGTTTGTTTGTCTGTCTCCTATAGAGTGGTTTGTCTGTTTCTCTCTTACAGAGTGGTTTGTTTGTCTGTCTCCTACAGAGTGGTTTGTCTGTTTCTCTCTTACAGAGTGGTTTGTTTGTCTGTCTCCTATAGAGTGGTTTGTATATGTCTCTCTCCTATAGAGTGGTTTGTTTGTCTCTCTCCTACAGAGTGGTTTGTCTGTCTCTCTCTTACAGAGTGGTTTGTTTGTCTGTCTCCTACAGAATGGTTTGTCTGTTTCTCTCTTACAGAGTGGTTTGTCTGTTTCTCTCCTACAGAGTGGTTTGTCTGTTTCTCTCCTACAGAGTGGTTTGTCTGTCTTTCTCCTACAGAGTGGTTTGTCTGTCTCGTACAGAGTGGTTTGTCTTTCTCCTACAGAATGGTTTGTCTGTTTCTCTCCTACAGAGTGGTTTGTCTGTCTGTCTCCTACAGAGTGGTTTGTCTGTCTCGTACAGAGTGGTTTGTCTGTCTCCTACAGAGTGGTTTGTCTGTCTCGTACAGAGTGGTTTGTCTGTTTCTCTCCTACAGAGTGGTTTGTCTGTCTCGTACAGAGTGGTTTGTCTGTCTCGTACAGAGTGGTTTGTCTGTCTCGTACAGAGTGGTTTGTCTGTCTCGTACAGAGTGGTTTGTCTGTCTCGTACAGAGTGGTTTGTCTGTCTTTCTCCTACAGAGTGGTTTGTCTGTCTCGTACAGAGTGGTTTGTCTGTCTCGTACAGAGTGGTTTGTCTGTCTTGTACAGAGTGGTTTGTCTGTCTCGTACAGAGTGGTTTGTCTGTCTTTCTCCTACAGAGTGGTTTGTCTGTCTGTCTCTTACAGAGTGGTTTGTCTGTCTTTCTCCTACAGAGTGGTTTGTCTGTCTCGTACAGAGTGGTTTGTCTGTCTCGTACAGAGTGGTTTGTCTGTCTTTCTCCTACAGAGTGGTTTGTCTGTCTCGTACAGAGTGGTTTGTCTGTCTCGTACAGAGTGGTTTGTCTGTCTCGTACAGAGTGGTTTGTCTGTCTCGTACAGAGTGGTTTGTCTGTCTCGTACAGAGTGGTTTGTCTGTCTTTCTCCTACAGAGTGGTTTGTCTGTCTCGTACAGAGTGGTTTGTCTGTCTCGTACAGAGTGGTTTGTCTGTCTTGTACAGAGTGGTTTGTCTGTCTCGTATAGAGTGGTTTGTCTGTCTTTCTCCTACAGAGTGGTTTGTCTGTCTGTCTCTTACAGAGTGGTTTGTCTGTCTGTCTCCTACAGAATGGTTTGTCTGTTTCTCTCTTACAGAGTGGTTTGTTTGTCTGTCTCCTATAGAGTGGTTTGTCTGTTTCTCTCTTACAGAGTGGTTTGTTTGTCTGTCTCCTACAGAGTGGTTTGTCTGTTTCTCTCTTACAGAGTGGTTTGTTTGTCTGTCTCCTATAGAGTGGTTTGTATATGTCTCTCTCCTATAGAGTGGTTTGTTTGTCTCTCTCCTACAGAGTGGTTTGTCTGTCTCTCTCTTACAGAGTGGTTTGTTTGTCTGTCTCCTACAGAATGGTTTGTCTGTTTCTCTCTTACAGAGTGGTTTGTCTGTTTCTCTCCTACAGAGTGGTTTGTCTGTTTCTCTCCTACAGAGTGGTTTGTCTGTCTTTCTCCTACAGAGTGGTTTGTCTGTCTCGTACAGAGTGGTTTGTCTTTCTCCTACAGAATGGTTTGTCTGTTTCTCTCCTACAGAGTGGTTTGTCTGTCTGTCTCCTACAGAGTGGTTTGTCTGTCTCGTACAGAGTGGTTTGTCTGTCTCCTACAGAGTGGTTTGTCTGTCTCGTACAGAGTGGTTTGTCTGTTTCTCTCCTACAGAGTGGTTTGTCTGTCTCGTACAGAGTGGTTTGTCTGTCTCGTACAGAGTGGTTTGTCTGTTTCTCTCCTACAGAGTGGTTTGTCTGTTTCTCTCCTACAGAGTGGTTTGTCTGTCTCTCTCCTACAGAGTGGTTTGTCTGTCTCTCTCTTACAGAGTGGTTTGTTTGTCTGTCTCCTACAGAATGGTTTGTCTGTTTCTCTCCTACAGAGTGGTTTGTCTGTTTCTCTCCTACAGAGTGGTTTGTCTGTCTGTCTCCTACAGAATGGTTTGTCTGTCTCGTACAGAGTGGTTTGTCTGTTTCTCTCCTACAGAGTGGTTTGTCTGTCTCGTACAGAGTGGTTTGTCTGTTTCTCTCCAACAGAGTGGTTTGTCTGTCTCGTACAGAGTGGTTTGTCTGTTTCTCTCCAACAGAGTGGTTTGTCTGTCTCGTACAGAGTGGTTTGTCTGTCTCTCTCTTACAGAGTGGTTTGTTTGTTTCTCTCCTACAGAGTGGTTTGTCTGTCTCTCTCCTACAGAGTGGTTTGTTTGTTTTCTCTCCTACAGAGTGGTTTGTCTGTCTCTCTCCTACAGAGTGGTTTGTTTGTTTTCTCTCCTACAGAATGGTTTGTCTGTTTCTCTCCTACAGAGTGGTTTGTCTGTTTCTCTCCTACAGAGTGGTTTGTCTGTTTCTCTCGTACAGAGTGGTTTGTCTGTTTCTCTCCTACAGAGTAGTTTGTCTGTTTCTCTCCTACAGAGTAGTTTGTCTGTTTCTCTCCTACAGAGTAGTTTGTCTGTTTCTCTCCTACAGAGTAGTTTGCCTGTTTCTCTCGTACAGAGTGGTTTGTCTGTTTCTCTCCTACAGAGTGGTTTGTCTGTTTCTCTCCTACAGAGTGGTTTGTCTGTCTGTTTCCTACAGAATAGTTTGTCTGTCTTTCTCCTACATCATTTAGATAAATGTAATCAAAGGTCCATAGCATTAATGTCATTCTGTATATTAATATTAATAATGAGTACTTTGGTTTGGAAACTCTGGAAATAATAATATAACAAGATGGGCATGATAACATAATGACAGGCAACATGGAATGTGATGACAGTACTGTACACAACAAGATAACATGACAGGATTACATGATGACATTATAACATAACACAATAACATAATAACACAAATAATAACATAATAACATAATAACATAATAACATGCTGATACCAGTCATTGGTATCCTGAGATAATTCTAAACGTTCACTTGCAGTGTTTTCTAAATGTTGGCTGTCCAGTACACTTGTGAAAATGGATAGCTATATTAAAATCTATCACACATATCACAAATACTCAGCATGCAAATACTCTTGGTATGCCAAATTAAAAACCTGCTATCAATAGTGGTTTTTTTTTGTATCATGAAGCATTCTAACTGTTAGTAGTCTGCCAAGCGCAAAATAGTAGGAAATTCTGACTAGGTATATATACTAGCCGAATGTGGTACTTTGTCTGTGGAAACTCATCAAGAGGACAAAGACCCCAACCAGGTGGATGCATCTAAAGAAGATCATTAATCACTAAAAACCCTGATAAATTGAAAGTGTTCTCATTACTTCAGACATCTTTCCTATTGTTACAATACAGATTTCAATCCTTTGCCAAAAGACAATTTTACACTGTAGTACCTATAATACTGCTAATCTGCTGCAAAAAAATGAATCATGAAAAGGAAAAAAAGCCAGATGGCTAAGCCAAGTGTGAAAAGAAATCTCATCAGAATCGTATTCAATTGGCAGTCTTAAAAAAGCATCACCAGTGGATTTCCATCAATGTGACACTATTACCAGCCATGGGGTATATGTTAACGTTGGATCTTGTTGTCTTCAATGGTTACTTAGCAAGTGATGAATAAGATTAGAGTTGAATTGAGACTTACTTGGCATATATTCCAGTCAAATCTAAATTAAATATGAGGACGCATAGGCTTGTCAGAGACAAGACAGTTGTTTACAGAATAATTCTCCTCCTCTAAAGGTTACTACTCCTTGGATTGGTAGATTTGATTAACTTCAAGAACTTTACTGCAAGAAATGTCAGTCTGTGCTAACACACACACACACACACACACACGTGCGCGCACACACACACACGCACACACACACACACACACACACACACACACACACACACACACACACACACACACACACACACACACATTTTTTTGATAGCTCAGTGATGTTCACAAAATTAATACAGTAATTTTAATGGCAAACCTTGACAAGATTAGCTGAGAACTGTCAGGAAGATTTTATCCAACTCTACACTGTGACCAAAAACTGTGACTGATATTACCCTGGTAAAATGATTAGGGAACTGAGGTAAATTTTACCTACTTACCATCCTCAACAAAACACATTTGTAGGAAATCTTCAAATTGTGTAAAATTACTGGGAACGTACTCAGTAGATATTACCACCCTAACAAATACAATTTGTAGGGAACCCTGGTACACCTAGGAACTCAAGTAGATTTTACCTACTTACATGTAGATTGGAAATGACACTTTTTGATACATCAGCCAAAATTTATGACATTAGGACTGAAACTGTGACAGGTAAATAATTAACTTTGCCACTGTCATAATAAGTCTATATCGCAGCTGAGAATTTTAGTCTCAACAGACATGTCAAACTCTGACTGCCCTTTGTGTTCACAAATTGCGATGATATTTATTACTTAAAAAGAATGCTTTCCATCTCAAAGTGCTTTAAAAATTTATAATACAACACAACATAAATAGAAAATTGCATAATAAAAAGTCTCTAAAAAGAGTATTAACACCTGACTTAAATTATTAAAAGTTGTGACAGAATGGAGTGCAAGCGGCAGCCTAGTCCAGAAGCGTGGAATACATACTGAAAAAAGATCTGTCACCATAAAAAGTTACTGTAGTGTTTCCAGTATGCTGGTGCAAACTGAGCACACCCATGGCTCTTTAGCACAGGGTGCAGCTGTAGACATGGACACTCTTTGGTTCTTTTAAGTAAATTGGTGCCATGTCATTTTTAAAATGTAGGAAATTGTTGGAGACCAGGAACGAAACATAATAAGGCTTGGTGATATCATTAATATGTCTTGAGACGGTTGTGTGGTAGAGGGCATGGCTATCACTATGTCTTGAGACAGTTGTGTGGTAGAGAGCATGGCTATCACTATATCTTGAGACAGTTGTGTGGTAGAGAGCATGGCTATCACTATGTCTTGAGACAGTTGTGTGGTAGAGAGCATGGCTATCACTATGTCTTGAGACAGTTGTGTGGTAGAGAGCATGGCTATCACTATGTCTTGAGACAGTTGTGTGGTAGAGAGCATGGCTATCACTAGGTCTTGAGACAGTTGTGTGGTAGAGAGCATGGCTATCAATATGTCTTGAGACAGTTGTGTGGTAGAGAGCATGGCTATCAATATGTCTTGAGACAGTTGTGTTGTAGAGGGTATGGTTATCACTATGTCTTGAGACAGTTGTGTTGTAGAGGGTATGGTTATCACTATGTCTTGAGACAGTTGTGTGGTAGAGGGTATGGTTATCACTATGTCTTGAGACAGTTGTGTGGTAGAGGGTATGGTTATCACTATGTCTTGAGACAGTTGTGTTGTAGAGGGTATGGTTATCACTATGTCTTGAGACAGTTGTGTGGTAGAGAGCATGGCTATCAATATGTCTTGAGACAGTTGTGTGGTAGAGAGCATGGCTATCAATACGTCTTGAGACACTTGTGTGGTAGAGAGCATGGCTATCAATATGTCTTGAGACAGTTGTGTGGTAGAGGGCATGGCTATCAATATGTCTTGAGACAGTTGTGTGGTTGAGGGCAAGACTTGATATTTCAGATATCTTGTATCACTACATCTTGAGACAGTCTAGTCATCGCAATTGATATTCAAGTAAACATATTGACTTAAACTGAGTGTGTATTCATGTTACTATGTTCTACTGTATCCTTACCTCTATGGTAGTACATCAATACATCGGAGTACTGAACTGATCGACACAGCCAATACATGGCAATCCATTTTGTATTGATATGATGACTACCTCTATCTGTGCATCATTTGACATACAGTTATACTAGGTGGCTGTAGAAAATAACAAATGATATATCAAAAAATGAAGAATTATGAAAAGTGTAAATTGGATTAAAAAGAACAAAGTAATAAAATAAAGAATTCTTTATAGTCAAGATTAAAGTCACATTGAAACAAAATACACCAATATTTATAAGTCATGGAACTTGTCCAAAATTTAGCTATTAAAAAACAAGAAGGGGTAATATGAGGATTTGGTATTTATTTAGAATTTTGTTTTATAATACAATTTTATCATGGCTTTCTACTTGAAAATTCAATGTGATACAACATAGACCAAATCTGTGTTTATAACTCAATACATTACAAAAAGCTAAAAATGTGTCAAATGTTTGTTATTGTACAAATTTGTACAATTTTTTTAGCATTTTGCACCATATTGAGTTACAAACACAGACTGACTTGTTCTATATTTCATAATAATATTTCAAGTAGGAAGCAATGGTAAAATTGTTTTGTAAATTAAAAATCCAAAAGTGAATACCCAATCCTCATCCATATGGCCACTTTAATATGTTAAAAATATCTTTACAACCAAATCATTAGAATATTCGACCATTTTTAAAGAGTGAAATTTTCAATTGTTCTTTGCTTTTTTCATCTTATTACAGATACAAAGCAGGAGAGACTGGCTTTACTTCGGAATGTCTACCCAGAACTTCAGCAGCATTGTCAACAATATGGGCTGGATTTCCAGGTTTGTAGGAAGTTTGGTTTTATACTTCAATTATTAACAATATGCCATATCTACCAGCAAACTTTTAAGTCAGTGGTACCTGTGTTTTTGCTTGTTTTACTTTTTTTTAAATTTAATATACAAACAATTAAAAAATACTACCACTATATAATAAATGTATATATCTAAATAAATTTTATTTAATTTTGTTTTTTATACTGTTTGATCAAGTCATGCAAATATTAATTATCCCAATTTTGTTTAATTGTTTGACGAATGATGTTCAGATTTGTAAAAGGTTTTGATACATTTATGCTGGTTGATATGTTGTTCCATTCAGTGTATTGAGGTAACGTTTATTCACAAGGCATGGCATGAAATCTCATTAGCTTTGTTAGAAACTATTTGTCATGTCCTTCTATGATACCAATAGTATCTGTACATTGTATGTTAAATATTCATACATTAGTGAAAATAAAGTAATACAATACAATACAATACAATACAATACAATACAATACAATACAATACAATACAATACAATACAATACAATACAACACAATGCAACACAATACAATACAATACAATACAACACAATACAATACAATACAATACAATACAATACAATACAATACAATACAATACAATACAATACAATACAATACAATACAATACAATACAATGCAACACAATACAATACAATACAATACAATACAATACAATACAATACAATACAATACAATACAATGCAACACAATACAATACAATACAACACAATGCAATGCAATGCAATACAATAAATATAATTACAATACAATACAATACAATGCAACACAATGCAATACAATACAATACAATGCAACACAATACAATGCAATACAATAAATATAATTACAATACAATACAACACAATACAATACAATACAATGATTTATCTTGATGTTATTTCACTCGATTAATATGCCTCAACATTCAAATGATTTTACAACTTTTTCAGTTGATAAGCTTCAATATGCTTTTTTTTCCTTCTTTTTTCTTTGAAAATGATATTATTACTTCCAGTTACTGGAATGCATAATATGCAAATGATTTAACTTCCAGCTACTTGATATACATAATATGCAAATGATTTTAAACTTTTTACAGCTGGTTGATATGCATCAATATGCAAATGAGTCCATGACAATAGATCATGAGATGACAGCACTTCGTGTTAAGGAGTTGAAAGATGCTTATAGGCTGTCCCATGGAGCCTTCTTTTTGGTAAGTTCTGTGTATTATACGTATATCTGTCAGTTCTTCTGAAAACAGCCAACACATTTGATACCTCAGAATGACAAATAATTGTCACAAGATAGAATTACTGTTTAAATATCTTCTCACTTCTCTCTATTATTGACTTAAAAATTGAAAAGTTAAGGTAGCAGTAAAGGCTATTTTTCCCCATTTCTTTTTTGTATTTAAAAAATCATAAAAAATGTCGGAATCAAGATATTGCAACAAAACTAGCAGGAAACATCCTTCTTGATTATTATTATGTGTTTCTTTATGATTAATGAAATATAACACCAGTAAATATGAAAATTAACTATTTTTTAATATTTTGACATGCAGCTGTGAGAATATATACTGTCTTACTCTTTTCTTTGCATTTATATATTCCTTATTACATTTTCCAACTTCTGTCAGTGGATTGCATTAATATCCATCTTCGTTTATCTTTTAATAAATTTTTAAATGATGTTTTATCGACCAAAAAAGGTTGCATTCCATTGCACTGATTAACAAAGTAGTACCATGGCCAAACATTGGCCTTTGTGCCTCAGGTTTGTGTAAGATCAGTGTGCAGATTGAGTTTCACCACCTCCGTTATCATTGCAGACAATGTGTTGGCATATGAATGACTATTTTCACAGCACCTAATATACTGACGACTTGGCTGAAGAATTGACAATTTTCACGTTGTATACATTTTCACATACATATATATGGGGTGTTAATATTTCATCTGTGTCTTAACAGGCCATAGTTGGTAATAAGTATGGTGACTGTGTGTTACCAGCACAGATTGAGGAAGCAGAATATGCACATATTAAAGATTGTGCCTTTGAAGCAGGGAGAAGTAAGTTCTATGAATCTATAATTGCAGCAATGTTTGCGATAAAAATATATTAGTCAAAACCAGTCTCAACCGTCCAGTCTGAGTGAGCACCATCCTGTAATGATATCATCACCATCCTACCCTATCCTGTGTAGGCTATGGTAACCCTGTATGCATAGCACAGTGTCAGTTATATACAACTGCTGACATCAGACCAGGGACAAACCGGAACCTGTTATAAAACAGGGAAAGTAAACAACTGAATTGGATTTAATAACATTTGACACAGCATGTTGGAAGTACAGAGACTTGTAATACATTCCATCATTTCATAAAAACAGTATTATGGCTACTTTACATAACAGTTCACATTCACAAACAAATTTCCAGTTCCCCTTGCATTTCATGTACACATAAGGAAGCCTTAAAAACTGTTCTAATCAAACCATGGTGCGTAATACAAGTCTCTACTGTTCCAACGTTCTGTACCAAGTGTTATTAATCCAATTCATTTGTTTACTGTCCCTATTTGTAACAGGTTTCATATTTCCACAGTCTGATGTCTGCAGTTGTACTTTTGTTCTCTTAAAGGCCAGTGTTTCAATCCAAAGTTCTTACATTAGTGTGATCATATCAATAGAGCCATAAGGATTGCATATTAAAATCATTCAGTTGTCTTGAATCAACTTTTTCTATATCTCTGCCAGACAACTGTTTCCTACACCTGAATTGTAATCCAAACTGAACCTTTAACAATAGCTCATCTTGTTACAAAAGGTTTGATGAGGTATTTGCTCAACAGCGATTTTAAATTGAACACGTTTTATGACAAAGTTTTATAGCTAAAATGATGTAGGCTTGCTTGGTGTTTCATTTATGGGACATTACGTTTTTTACACAAAGATAGACATATTTCAGCTCTAGACTAACAATAACAGAGACACAATCAACACAGCAGGATCCTTTGTCCAATCACATTGAAACATTGTTATTCTTTTACAATGCAGTAAAACAGGCTTCTAATGAAAACATTACTCATGGACTTGATGTTTTTAATAGCCGCAATTGTTTATTTTCTAACTGATAATCAACATATCAACTTGAGTACTTCTACATCCCCACTGTGCACGGCACCTAGTATGTAATTGTTTCTTTTGCATTATAAGTTGTCTGAGGGTGTGTATTAAAATGTCATGAAACAAGTCTTTGACTTTGTGGGTTCTCCAAGTAATTCAACAATTTGTACCAGTTTTTATTTGTAGATCTGTACTGTCAATCTTGTTGTTTTATTGAAATAAAGTAAACTAAACTAAATGTTACATGAGTGAAACACCAAGCCAACATCATTTTAGCTGTACATACTGTACTTATAATAGACACAACCATCAGCTTGGTTATAACATAAATGCATTATTTGATCTACAGATATAAATCTACTGGATGAGTGGTATCTTGAAGACTATAATAGCAATGGAAAGAAGGTTTATATGTTACAACCCATATCAGCTAAACTCAAGCATTTCTATGACATGTAAGTGTTTTCCTACATTTTCTCCCTCATCATGGAGTCATGACAACAAGTGATTAGAGTAGCTGGTTTTGAATCTGAAGGTTGCAGGTTGGAGTCACAACATGGCCATTTGTTTCTGAATGGCTAAAGTCCTTGGGCAAGATATGAACCATAATTGTGCCTCAGTCAACCCAACTGTATAATTGGGGACCAGGTAGGATAGAGGTTGCAATGTGAATGCTTTAATCCTATGTGCTTGTAAAGGCCACATTGGATTGTATGTCCCCCCAGGGAGTTGAGGAAGTATAAAGGGCAGTTTCATTGATCCATGCTTGGGTTAATGATCCAAAAGTGCTTTGAGCACAGTGTGGGAAAGTGCTATATAAAAACTGAAATTGTTATCATCTTAAGTATCGCTTCTCCCACATACAAATTCACTGTTACAGTCAAGTTCATGACTACTGTGATCATATTTCACCTTGACATTTATGATTCTTTATGAATTATTACCTTCAAGGTAATTCAATAAAACATGTATGAAAATAATTGTTACACAGTAATAACTTTAGGCTATCAATATCAATATCAACGGCAATTTTCAAATACATGCACGCTTTAACCTTGTGTTTTATTCAATAGCATTGCCATGGAAACCATATCAAATTCCTGTAATATAATTCATACATCAATTGCAATATCGGTCCTGCATGTTACAGTAAATATTGTAAACTTGCAGAATGATACACTTTGAGATCAGACTCTGTGATGTCCAACAATGGTGCAGATTTGTTTCATGATATTATACCCAAATAATTTAACCCTGCATTTTTTAGCATGCAGTACGACTACAGAACTCTCTTGTGTCATTCAAAGATTTTGTTTGGGTCTTTTCTTTTGAAGGGTTTTAGAGATATACATCAAATGGTATTTTCACGAAGGTTTGGAACACTTGTAATAGTGAGGATGAAATCTTCTACATTTGCATAAATTTCTTAATCTTGCACCTTATCTTTTGGAGGGGAAACCCCAGTAAAACTTCGAGGGATTTGAAAGGGGACAAGCTGAGTTCATATGTTTTTGGGATGTAATTTTTTTTTTCATATTACAGGTACTCATTGTATATTCTACTTTCTGATGTATACTTAACCATCGCTTGCAATTGACTGAACTCAAACCTGGTATTAAGATATAACTTTAAAAATGATCCAATGATGTAATTTATTATACCATCAAAAATATACAGGCATCCCTACTATGCAGCCATCAGTTCTAATAATACCAGAACACAAATTGTAATGTCATTGAAAGCATGCATGGATATAACCATTTTACTAGAATAGAATATTGAAGTTAATACACAGGTAGGTTTCTTGCTGAATATAACTTTCACCAGAGTAACTGAAGTAACTTGTGACGTGAACAATGTAATTAAGATACCCATTGAGTAATAATCATAGGAGAAAAGTAATTGAATATTTGATAGAGTGGTCCAGACAGACTACTTAATCATAAACATATACTGTACATCCATAGAGAAATCTTCTCAACTACTTCATAGCTATGTAATCAGTTGGGACAAGGCATGGTAGTAGTGTTCACAATAAAGAGTCTGGTGGAATCTCATCCTGCCCACAAGAATTAGTATCTTCATTAGTCTCGCTTGACAGAAAGTTTTAGTAATTCTGCTGAAACTTTATGAATTTTGCTCTCTATATTCAATGTTATAAAGACTTAGGTGCATATCATTTTATCTGTGCCATGTGATTATTGCATATACAAATCTAACCAGTTCTTTAAATCTCCAAAACAGTTGTGTACATGATTTATTCATGGAAGTGTTTAAATTTGAATAATGACTATATTTTGATACCGCTGCAGGTAGTATACACACCTAAAGATTTAGTGTTTATTAACATAATTGACATGGATTACCTACATGTCACCAAAGATGAGAATTATATTAAATCCTTATATAGACTTAATTACCATATGGAGTGAAGTGTTGATAGCAATAATATGGAATAATTAATTACCATGTGGAGTAAAGTGTTGACAGCAATAATATGGAATAATTGAAATCTGAATTCTGGATTGATATTGATCACAATATAGGTTGACCTTCAAAGAGCATTTGTTCCCATTCCAAAGAATTAAAGCTGGGTATAGTCTTACAAACAAATATTAAATTATTTAGGTTAACACTACCTTCACCAGTTGCACAGTCACATATCCTAACATTTAGCATTGGATTTCAACATTCAGAGATTATACAACAAGTAACACTGAAGTAAAGCACTTTCTCTATGTGCTACACTCGTTTATAGCATTCATATCAAGTGTAAAAGTATACTGTTTCAATTGGTTTATTTACAAGCCTAGCATGTGGTATTTCTAATGTGGTAAATTAGCAAATGAAAAGGTATACTTTTACACTTGATATGGATGCATGATAAATAAATGATTGTGGTTCATACAGAAAATACTTTACTTTGGTGTTATGGGTTGTACTTCAATTCTATCAATCTAATAATGATGAATGCAGTCAATTTAAAAATTCAAATCATATTCATCTAATGAGAGTTTATGCATAGACCAGGGTATTAACTTAACACTGGTCAACAGTCATATAGTCAGCTGCTCTCCTACCCATGGCCGTCTACTTTTTGAACATTTACTCAATATATATGATGTTTACATTTAACTAAAGATAACTTTTGCAAAGGAAAGTAAAGACTTTCATTGTGTGCATTTAGCGCTTCAGGCCCCCCCAAAAAATTGTGGGTCCAGTTACTTAACCCAACCTAGTTTTTCAATGCCGGCCCTCAACATTTTTTTACTTATTCAAGAAAAAAATACTAAGATGTAAAAATTGTAATGTCTCACAAGGAATCATAGATGCGGAAAGTGACATCAACTTAAAAAGACAATATAAAACTGTTCTTCCAATCTATAATGGTTGTACATCTGATGGGAAGAAACCAATAACACAGAATCCATATGGAAAACAACAGAAAACATAACTACCTGAACTAGACACTCACATATGGAAAAAATCTAGTACCTACCTCACCTATTCTAAAAATGAGCATAATCACAAGAACAAATTATATATTTTTTAGGTCTTTCTATCAGACAATCCCATTACACACATAGACTATCCCTGTATATGAAGTTTAACACATTTTAGCACTGATAGATAATTACTAATTCATGACTAAGCCACAGCTGATTGACATTCGTCTCTTCTAATTTGACCCTCAACTCCAAAACTTTGTGAAAACCCTGATAGATTGAGTTAGTGTTTTTGCTAAGGTCTAGGAACCGGTGCTAACAGAGGAGAGAAATCTGGTAAAATTTGCAAAGTTTGCCGTACCGTATACCATAATTTTGGTGGGGAACCCTGGTGAAATGCCTGTGGAACTCACTGATTTCACCTGCTTTCAAATTAACCAAAAAACACTGTGAGTGCTAGTGTTATGAGATGCATGATCTCAGGGAACACAAATTGCTTTCTGCATTTTTGCCTTTATACTAGAGACAGCCACATGTCCTAAAATTGAAATGAAAGTGTTATTGTTCATTATTAAAAAATAATAATTCAGTTCCATCAATCTAATATGAACACTTTCAACTTTGATATTTTGAATGCAATCAGATAATGTGATTTATTGGATGAATATTTCCTGCATATAACACAGAATAAAATTAGTACGAATAGATACTATTGCAAAAACTGAGAACTATTGACGCATACTGTCAGTACCACCGCATGAAAACTGTTCAATTTATGTTATGAATTATTTACAAGATTGGGTTTCAATGTCAGGAATGAAATTGTCTGATAATCATATTTGTCTTTCGTTCTTCATGTATGATATAAAGATACATTGAAATTTCCAACCATTTATCGTTACTAGCCCTCAGTAGGCACTGCCTTGTTTATATACGACAGGGTTATGTTGCATGCTCACTAGAGAGATTTAGATGCTCGTTAGAATCCATACACGCATGACAGCATTATCGTACAGGTAGACATGTAATGACACGTACAAAGTTAATAGCCATACAAAGTTGTATTTAGCCGTACAAAGTTGTATTTAGTCATGCGTTAACATAAACTTAAAGGTCGGTTGAATGTGCATGAACATGTTGGGCCGGGATCTTCTGTTCGGAATGCCTTTGTTTTCCAAAGCTTGTCTTTATTTTAGATATTTTTTCCTACAAGTACCCATAATAATTAGTTTTATTTACAATTACATTTCTGAACTTTGACATCACATTTTAATTGAAAAAATATGACAAAAAGTTAATACATATTTACAATTATGTTTAGACCGCCCTTTTGACATAGCAAAGTGTTCTACAGAACATGTGCGTTACCTTCGAGTCATATGATGCTACATGTATAGAACACATGTAAATATATACATCAAAACCTCTCAACTATCATATTACTGTGTAAATGTCAACTGCTTTCACAGACAGTCCACAGGCTATCCCTCACCCCAGCAGACAACATAATACCTGCAGGCTCTTTGTGAGTAATCATCCCCGACTGTTAAACTCATTATTCCAGTCTGTCTTTGATGTGTGCTTAATGTTTACACTTTGAATATCTGGCCTGCACATAATACCATAGATATATACTAGGAGAAGTTAAGCAACAAACTACAAGTTGGTCATTAATATTTGTGTATTGCCGTAGCCTTGAATGAACTTTGTGAAAAATTTGCATCCCCCAAAAAAGAACCAAAATAAATTCCAAGCAAAAATAAAGTATTCCTTATTTATTTATATTTATTTATTTATTTATTTATTTATTTATTTATTTATTTATTTATTTATTTATTTATGCATTTGTTTATTTATTTATTTGTTTGTTTATTTATTTATTTATTTATTTAATGTTTATTTGTTTATTTTATTTATTTATTTGTTTGTTTATATATTTTGTTTGTTTGTTTATTTATTTATTTATTTATTTATTTATTTATTTATTTATTTATTTATTTATTTATTTATTTATTTATTTATTTATTTATTTATTTATTTATTACGCCTCATCACTGGCAAGTCAAAATTACACAATAAAAATTGAAGTAGCATGTACAATAGACTACAACAGGACAGAAAGACCATACATATACCCAAAAACACTAGTGACATGTACAATAGACTACAATAGGACAGAAAAACCATACATATACCCAAAAACACTAGTGACAACATGTACAATAGACTACAATAGGACAGAAAGACCATACATATACCCAAAAACACTAGTGACAACATGTACAATAGACTACAATAGGACAGAAAGACCATACATATACCCAAAAACACTAGTGACAACATGTACAATAGACTACAACAGGACAGAAAGACCATACATATACCCAAAAACACTAGTGACAACATGTACAATAGACTACAATAGGACAGAAAGACCATACATATACCCAAAAACACTAGTGACAACATGTACAATAGACTACAACAGGACAGAAAGACCATACATATACCCCAAAACACTAGTGACAACATGTACAATAGACTACAACAGGACAGAAAGACCATACATATACCCAAAAACACTAGTGACAACATGTACAATAGACTACAACAGGACAGAAAGACCATACATATACCCAAAAACACTAGTGACAACATGTACAATAGACTACAATAGGACAGAAAGACCATACATATACCCAAAACACTAGTGACAACATGTACAATAGACTACAACAGGACAGAAAGACCATACATATACCCAAAAACACTAGTGACAACATGTACAATAGACTACAATAGGACAGAAAGACCATACATATACCCAAAAACACTAGTGACAAACAAACATATATGTAATATCATTGATTTTCTATGATTTGTTTTGAATTTAGGAGTGAAGAAAACAAAGAGTTGCGAGATAAAGACATCGCACAGTGGAAGAAAACACATGAAACATTACGGGAACTATTACAGCAATGTTCTGAATATGCATTTGATGAAGGTTTGATAAACGAAGAAGAACTCAACAAATATGACATGTCAGGTGTGTATAAAGGCAGCCATTAATGGAAAATTCTACATTTCTCATGACCTGACCGACCCTATATTTCTGCAATAATTTGTAAAAATAAATGCCCTCTATGTCAGAATTTGGAAAAAATCACAGCATCACTGATTGAAAGATGGCTAACCCACATATGTATGTCTGAGCAAATATTTAATATTATTTATTGCTGACTTTTAATAAAACACATGGTTCAAACTTTCCTTCTGACTTTACAGTCCATTTCCCTAGACCGAGTCAAAGCTATTACAGTCCATTTCCCTAGACCAATTCAAAGCTATTACAGTCCATTTCCCTAGACCAAGTCAAAGTTACTACAGTTCATTTCCCTAGACCAAGTCAAAGCTATTACAGTCCATTTCCCTAGACCAAGTCAAAGCTATTACAGTCCATTTCCCTAGACCAAGTCAAAGCTATTACAGTCCATTTCCCTAGACCAAGTCAAAGCTATTACAGTCCATTTCCCTAGACCGAGTCAAAGCTATTACAGTCCATTTCCCTTGACCGAGTCAAAGCTATTACAGTCCATTTCCCTAGACCGAGTCAAAGCTATTACAGTCCATTTCCCTTGACCGAGTCAAAGCTATTAGTCCATTTCCCTAGACCGAGTCAAAGCTATTACAGTCCATTTCCCTAGACCAAGTCAA
Organism: Glandiceps talaboti; assembly: GCF_964340395.1. Lineage (NCBI taxonomy): Eukaryota > Metazoa > Hemichordata > Enteropneusta > Spengelidae > Glandiceps > Glandiceps talaboti. Next base: position 15,363,700 of record NC_135570.1, read on the forward strand.
AGCTATTACAGTCCATTTCCCTAGACCGAGTCAAAGCTATTACAGTCCATTTCCCTAGACCGAGTCAAAGCTATTACAGTCCATTTCCCTAGACCGAGTCAAAGCTATTACAGTCCATTTCCCTAGACCGAGTCAAAGCTATTACAGTCCATTTCCCTAGACCAAGTCAAAGCTATTAGAGTCCATTTCCCTAGACCAAGTCAAAGCTATTACAGTCCATTTCCCTAGACCAAGTCAAAGCTATTACAGTCCATTTCCCTAGACCAAGTCAAAGCTATTACAGTCCATTTCCCTAGACCAAATCAAAGCTATTACAGTCCATTTCCCTAGACCAATTCAAAGCTATTACAGTCCATTTCCCTTGACCAAGTCAAAGCTATTACAGTCCATTTCCATAGACCAAGTCAAAGCTATTACAGTCCATTTCCCTTGACCAAGTCAAAGCTATTACAGTCCATTTTCCTAGACCGAGTCAAAGCTATTACAGTCCATTTCCCTAGACCAAGTCAAAGCTATTACAGTCCATTTCCCTAGACCAAGTCAAAGCTATTACTGTCCATTTCCCTTGACCAAGTCAAAGCTATTAGAGTCTATTTCCCTAGACCAAGTCAAAGCTATTAGAGTCCATTTCCCTAGACCGAGTCAAAGCTATTACAGTCCATTTCCATAGACCGAGTCAAAGCTATTAAATGAACTATCATTTCCCTAGACCGAGTCTATCATTTAGTTAATGATATAAACATGCCCATGGATTTTGTTTTAACTTCAACAGATGTAATATACCTTGTGTAGTAGTGTGCATGCTTTTACTGTTTGTATCATTAACTAAATACAAAACCCACACAGTGTATTAGTGATGTTTGTGTGTTATCTTTATGGTGTCTATCTCAACATGAAACCTTGTGATCAGGCTCACTGATCTTGATAGTTCATTTAATAGCTTTGACTCGGTCTAGGGAAATGGACTGTAATTGTCATTTCTAAGTCATTCAGACTGATAAAGTATTATTATGAATTAACAGTATCCCTAACATGTTCACATACACTTACTTTTTTAAAACTATTTATTTTCATTTTAGAAAGTTACACATAAGAGAAAGAAATCCACAGATCATATTGTAAAGCAATAAAGTATAATTAAAGTAAATGTTTGTGTCATTTTTTTTCAGGTTTAGAAACAGAAATTACAGAAGCCATCAACTTTTCTAAGGATTCTTCTAAAAATTGCCTTTTTGTCGTTCGTGAATTGGAAGATTTACCTCAAAACTTGAACGGAGACAATCCAGAAGTGTTTAGTTACCTTGATGTCAAGAAACCCAAACCCAAATATGATAAAAAAGCACAAGAAAAGCTGAAGAAACTCAGAGAGACACACATTTTAAGTCACGTGCCTGGTTTCAATGTGCTCAATTTTAAGACCAAATGGACTGAAAAGGGTGTCGACTCGGAAACACCTGATCATAAAGTTTACCTGAAAGAATTATGCACACAAATTTCCCAGCGATTGAAGACACTTATTGACAGACACATGGCAAGTGAGTGTGAAGATCCTCTACAACATATTGTTGAAGACAGTAAGCATTTGTTTAACGAGGCAACAGCGCACCTTCATAAGGCGTACTCGTACAGTCTCAATTTCACCTCACGAGATTCGACACTAAGTCAGATTAAGAATTGTATTTTGTCATGCAAGAGTGACCCCGAACAAGTTATTCACCCAGTTGTTGTACACGGCATTACAGGATGTGGCAAATCAGCTGTTCTATCAAAGCTTGCAATGACTGCGACGTCCTGGCTTGGAGAAAATGCAACATCAATAATCCGATTTCCGAGGCTCACACTTCACAGTAAAACATCAAGGGATATTTTGATTACCATCTCCAAGCAAATCTGCAAGATCTACAAGAAAAACAACACCAACATTCCAGATGACTACAACACCCTGAAAATCTTCTTTCCTCAACTTCTGAATACCATATCCAACGGCGCTAGACCATTATTAATTGTCATAGACAGCTTAGACGGAATCAAGGAATGTGAAACAGAAACTTTGCACTGGCTACCCGCCAATCTACCGTCCAATGTCTTCATGATCGTGTCAGTGACCAAAGGTTCTCCGTCTTTAAAAATATTGGAAAAGAAGATCCAACAACCGTCAAATTACATCGAAATTCCTCAAGTCACCCCAAAAGAGGTGCAGGAGCTGTGCAAATTATTCCTGCAATATTCAAACAGGACGTTATCTCCTGAACAACTGAAGTTGTTTGTCAAAGCTATACACAAGAATCCAATACCTCTGTTTGCACAACTATTGTGCCAAGAAACCAGGTTTGTAAGTCCGTCAGGGAATGGTCGAGAACCGTTGTCGTCATCTGCCGATGCCATCATACGGATATTTCAACACATGGAAGAGAAGTATGGATCTCTTGTTGTCCAGCACACAATGAGGTAAGTGGTGGTGTACATCATGTTTTACTGTGTTTAGGGACTGTATATATGTATACTGTGTTTGTCACTGGTAGGACAGTACGTAGAGCATATAAAAGAGTCCAACGATGTTTGACTGCCAATGTTGCGTACTATGGGTATTTGCATGTGTGCTAGCGGTGTTCTCTGCATCCATACATTCACCATCAAGTGTCGTGATGGTGTTTATTGTTTGCAGACTTATTGTGTATGCACATAAACAACTCACAATCAGCTTTTATTTTGAATAACACATTTAAAGTTACCAACAACTCACGGTAATCTAATCAATATACGAGAGAAAATATCTATTTCTCATCTGTTGGACAAATAACCACTTTCCCTCTACGAGAGACTCTTGACAAACATTGCATGAACCATACATAGCGCCCTCACAGGTAGCTTTTGTTGCTGCCTTTCTGTCTCTATCAACCACATCAAATACTGAGTCTATCTATTTGTGAAGACCACCATTAATTTGATTTAATGTGGCTAAATATTTATTTTGGTGCATGACAAATTTGGCAGAATGGCAGTATAGGACGTTTCAGGCACACTTGAATTTGACAGTGCAAGGTGAAAGTAGACACTTCTTGTAAAAAAACTTATCTGGTTAGCAAGCTGGCTGTATTCTTACAACTGTGGTAGACAATTCACAACAGTTGAATATAGAAATAGAACAACTTGTAAAAGTATGTTAGCAGGACTGATTTCTGTGGAAACAGCTTTTGCACATATTCAGCTAAAATAACTCCAGTGCCAATAAACATGCAACTACAATAATCAAAACTACTTTTTTTTCCCTTGCAAATACAGGTACCTTACAGTGACATCACGTATATTGTGTTTATTTGCCCTAATACAGGTACCTTACAGTGACATTACGTATATTGCGTTTATTTGCCCTAATACAGGTACCTTACAGTGACATCACATCTATTGTGTTTATTTGCCCTAATACAGGTACCTTGCAGTGACATCACATACATTGTGTTTATTTGCCCTTATACAGGTACCTTACAGTGACATCACATACATTGCGTTTATTTGCCTTAATACAGGTACCTTACAGTGACATCACATATATTGCGTTTATTTGCCCTAATACAGGTACCTTACAGTGACATCACATACATTGCGTTTATTTGCCCTAATACAGGTACCTTACAGTGACATCACATATATTGTGTACAGTGACATCACATCTATTGTGTTTATTTGCCCTAATACAGGTACCTTACAGTGACATCACATATATTGTGTTTATTTGCCCTAATACAGGTACCTTACAGTGACATCACATATATTGCGTTTAATTGCCCTAATACAGGTACCTTACAGTGACATCACATATATTGTGTTTATTTGCCTTAATACTGGTACCTTACAGTGACATCACATATATTGTGTTTATTTGCCTTAATACTGGTACCTTACAGTGACATCACATCTATTGTGTTTATTTGCCTTAATACTGGTACCTTACAGTGACATCACATATATTGCGTTTAATTGCCCTAATACAGGTACCTTACAGTGACATCACATATATTGTTTTATTTGCCTTAATACTGGTACCTTACAGTGACATCACATACATTGCGTTTATTTGCCCTAATACAGGTACCTTACAGTGACATCACATATATTGCGTTTAATTGCCCTAATACAGGTACCTTACAGTGACATCACATATATTGTGTTTATTTGCCCTAATACAGGTACCTTACAGTGACATCACATATATTGTTTTATTTGCCTTAATACTGGTACCTTACAGTGACATCACATACATTGCGTTTATTTGCCCTAATACAGGTACCTTACAGTGACATCACATATATTGCGTTTAATTGCCCTAATACAGGTACCTTACAGTGACATCACATATATTGTGTTTATTTGCCCTAATACAGGTACCTTACAGTGACATCACATATATTGTTTTATTTGCCTTAATACTGGTACCTTACAGTGACATCACATACATTGCGTTTATTTGCCCTAATACAGGTACCTTACAGTGACATCACATATATTGCGTTTAATTGCCCTAATACAGGTACCTTACAGTGACATCACATATATTGTGTTTATTTGCCCTAATACAGGTACCTTACAGTGACATCACATATATTGTGTTTATTTGCCCTAATACAGGTACCTTACAGTGACATCACATATATTGTGTTTATTTGCCCTAATACAGGTACCTTACAGTGACATCACATATATTGTGTTTATTTGCCCTAATACAGGTACCTTACAGTGACATCACGTATATTGTGTTTATTTGCCTTAATACTGGTACCTTACAGTGACATCACATATATTGTGTTTATTTGCCCTAATACAGGTACCTTACAGTGACATCACATATATTGTGTTTATTTGCCCTAATACAGGTACCTTACAGTGACTTCACATCTATTGTGTTTATTTGCCTTAATACAGGTACCTTACAGTGACATCACATATATTGTGTTTATTTGCCTTAATACAGGTACCTTACAGTGACATCACATATATTGTGTTTATTTGCCTTAATACTGGTACCTTACAGTGACTTCACATCTATTGTGTTTATTTGCCCTAATACAGGTACCTTACAGTGACATCACGTATATTGTGTTTATTTGCCTTAATACAGGTACCTTACAGTGACATCACATATATTGTGTTTATTTGCCCTAATACAGGTACCTTACAGTGACATCACGTATATTGTGTTTATTTGCCTTAATACAGGTACCTTACAGCAACCAATCACGGCATCACTGAGATAGAACTGTTAGATCTACTCTCCTGTAATGATGAAATCATTAACACTGTCTATCCTCACTATCTACCATCCATCTTGAGATTCCCTCACAGAATATGGGCTGGTATTAAATATGACCTAGGTAAGACAGTCTGAAATTAGTCAATTATAAAATAATAATTCTTAATAATCGCAACTGAAAAAATAAAGTAATGCTTTATACCTAGTAAAATGATACTGAATGAAATTCTCCTAATTGTTGGATGATGATGAATAACTTTTGACTTTTTTTTCCTCAATCTGGTGTATACCTTATCAATTGCAAGCCATTTTGAAGGCCTACGTCAAATTAGAAATAAAATCTACATGTGAAAAACATTGTATTCAAACATTGGGGTTTAAATAATCAAATTAAACAAAAATATTTCTTAAGAAGCAACTTTGTTTTTGGTAATGTATTTGTAAGTGCAAATTTTCTATTATCTGACTTATAACATATGTATCCAATGTTGCAAAGTATTTATAAAAATTGTGGAGTCATGATGGGTGAATGGTTAGAGTGGCCAGCTTGGAATCTGCAGGTTGCAGGTTCGAGCCCCATCGCTGCCGTTTGTTTCTGAATGGCTAAAGTCCTTGGGCAAGATTTGAACCACGGCTGTGCCTCAGTCAACCCATCTGTATAATTGGGGACCTGGTAGGATAGAGGTTGCAATGTTAATGTTTTAATCCTATGCGCTTATAAAGGCTGCAATGGATTGTATGCTCCCCAGGGAGTTGAGGAAATATAAAGAGCCTTTGTGCCCCTATAGATCCATGACAGGGGTAATAATTGTAAAGCGTTTTGAGCACAGAGTGGGAAAGTACTATATTAAAACTAACATTATTATTGTTTGAATTAAATACTATATTACCCAGCATGCTGGGCGATACGTGCTATCATTGTCATAGAAGGAACTGAATGATGCGATACCCCCTGATAAAGGGCCAGGCTGGCAGTGTATATGTATATTATATCTCCTTGTTACTTTTCTAACTTACAGGACCTTTACTATGTGAAGTCCACATGGATAATAAAACTCTCCTGGTTTGGAGTAATGAAATCTTGAAGTCAACAGCCAAGAATCGTTATCTTGGCACTAAAACCAGCAAAGTGCTATGTCATCGGGACTTCTCAGAACTATTCCTACAGACCTGGGTCAAACAGAAACTGCTGAATCTGCCAAACAGAGGAGAAACCGATGTGGATGAGAATAGAAAAGTAGCTCCACAACCACTGTTGTATGGTGAAACTAGATATAACATGAGACGATTGAGTGAACTCTGGTTCCATCTAGTCAACTCAGGTATGTTTGTTTGTACACTTCATTCAAGTTGGGTTGTAACTTCTAGCCAATCATGGTTCTTTCAAATGTTTTGTACACTTTTCGCCCTCTGAAGTTGTAACTTTTAGCCAATCATCAGGTGTGTTTGATATTTTTGTATACTTTTTTGTTCTCAGAAGTCATTATTTTTTAGCCAACCACCTGTTGCCTATGATAAATCTGAGAATACATCAATTAATCTATCAATCAAACGTTATTATCTGCAACATACATTAGCATAGAGTGTACTGTGGTATGATAGGCATTTAGAATATTGACAATGGAATTTTATTGAGGAGCCTTGCCTAATTAACTTGGCTTGTGACGAATGCCACCACCAGATAGCCCCAGACGCTGATTATTCCCCCTCAACTCTGCTTGATATTCAATACATGAAGGAGTTCCTAACATCATGTTGATAAAGTATGTGTTTTTGTTCCTGACAGACTCTGTTTGATTTTGTCCCTAGTGCTTCCTATTTATAGCCAACTTTTACTTCATTTCATTTCAGGAGATATAAAGAGACTAAAAATGGTGACATTTTGCAACTTTGAATATCTACTTGCGAAGACTCATTCAACATCAATACATCATTTGATTGGTGACTTTGACACTATATTCAAAGAAACTATCGACTCAGAACTAGAACTGATCAGCAATGCTGTCAGATTGTCTCTAGCAGCTCTGGCAGCAGACCCTTTACAACTAGCAGCAGAGTTGATTGGCAGATTGCTACCCATGAAAGGTTAGCTACAGTCATCCCACCTTTTATATGCTTCCACCCCTAGCTATCATGAATTATTGGTATCACCCATTTCAACTGAAGAATAGTAGTGTCATTACAATCAAAACAGATTTGCATATAAACCTACTGATTTGCATATAAACATACATATTTGCATATAACCCTACTGATTTACATATAACCATACAGGTTTGCATAACATTCTACAGATTTGCATATAAACATACATATTTGCATATACACATACAGATTTGTATGTAAACCTATTGTGCACCTTGGAATTGTAACATTTCAGAGTCGCCTGTACAAGTCAACCTGTTGTGAAATCAAGAAAAATGAAGCACAATTTTGAAAAAAAAGTTTTAATCCCAAGTTTATGTACAGATTTAATTCCAAATAGTCTCCAAATTTCAGAAAAACCGTTGATTTTAAATTTTGTACACTATTGAGAATACCACATATTGAAGTCAGAATACTATACTTGCATTATCAAAGAGGAAGTTTCCTTTTTTGAGATGAAATTGAGGCAGTTGACCTTATCGTCTGCAACACACAAATCCAAAATTGAACATTAATGTTTTGATCTGTTGTTATATAATATATTTATCACCCCAAGTGTAAAGTTAGGAAATAGTAATATATGAATATAGACATTGCCCTCTATCATGCATGGAGTGAACAAGATTGACAGTTTGCTGTCAAAAGCTTTCAGCTTATTAGATTATGTTGTGTGTTTTAGATAAATTTCTAATTCTCGCTATCAAACATGAAATGTGTAATTGAAAATATTTTGTGGAAGAAATCTTTCAAACAAAAAAACAGATAGAAGGTGAAGAGCCGTTTTTCAAAGACATAACATTAATTTTGAGACTATGCAAATGAAGTATTGATCAACAGAATTCTTGTTCAGTTCTGGTTAAAAACTAATTTGGAAATTTGTGAATACAATTAAGATGTATGAAATGCAATGCTTTGCTTTGCTTTCAATTGCTGGCAAGGAAATTTTATTTTCAGAAGATTCCATAATGAAATATAAATGTAATAAATGAAAACTATTGATGTAGAAAAAATGTTGACAGTCACATCTTTAGAATTTAGTTGAAGTGTTTTGGTTATTAGCTTTATATAGACCTGTAGTCAGTTCCAAGATGCATTACATGTCTCTCCATGCTATGTGTTGTGTACGCGCTGAGGGGTTTGCATAGGCTACTCAGGGGGATGGTTGTCACCTGACCGTACCCTGGGTTCACCCGTAAAATCCCTCTCTGTTGTTGATGGTGTTTAGTCTTTGTTCTATAAAATCACTCATAATCAAAGAGGTCAAATATCTTTCCATCATTTCCTGACGAAAATGTTATTTGACACAATTTAATAAAGACAAAACAAGACGAAATGTAACAACATAAGCAACGTCTTCTCATGCAGTGCATCTTGGAACCGGAAAATCGACTATGGAAGAAGTTAAAACTTTGTTTTGAGATAAAAAATAATAATTTGATGTCATAATTTTTTCAATGTTATCATGGCTGAAGAAAGCAGCGAAGCACATGTAAACTAAAACTGGTCTTTGTTGCATGTTTTTTTGTTCATATGTTGTACATGGCATGGCTTTATCATTCAGGAACAAGTAAGCTCATTTTCATCTCATCATTCTGTGTGTGTGTCGGTGTGTATGTCATAGTAGATGTTAGATTTGATCTTCTTTCTAAATTTCTAGATTTTGTCTCTCTACTGCATGAAATCTGTTAACATTTCAGTGTCTATTTGGACACATTTATTTGTCAACTTTGATTCAGTTTTAGTTCTTTTAGAGTATTGAGTGGTATGCTAAAGTTTTTAGAACCCTGATAGGAGAATTGTAGTACATATATTCACAACACACACCATTTTCTTTACTACATACCTTTAATTTGTTTGTGAGCATCATACAGTGGTTTTGGATCCCATGAAGTGGCCATGTGGATAAGAAATGGGGGTATTTAAAAAAAATGGATGACAAATGTATCTGTAGTTTAGATTTTGAATTCTTTAAGACAGCTCTGCTGTGTTTTTCTGCTTGAAAAAAACAACATGAAATTACATCGACCAAGTCCGTGTTTGTAACTCAGTAAATTACAAGAAGCTAAAAAGTTTGTTATTGTACGTACAGTAACAAACATTTTTACACATTTTGTAACATTTTTGAATTTATTGAGTTACAAGAAAAGGTTTATTATATTGTTTTTAATACAAACGTGGTGGCGTTGTTTTACGAATTAAAAATCCACCTAATTACCCATTTGTCGTCCATCCATATGGTAACTGTAAAAGAACAACTTGGCTATGTTTTTCAGTACACCATGTCAGGTAAACCCATCTGGCCCCCTTGGTAATCTACATATTGCCACCTATGACTCACCAGGACATGTTTTATCATTGGGGATTTCCATTAAAATTGCGATATTATGTACAATTGTTGTAGTACAGCATGTTTTAGCTGTATCACAGTATGAGATTTCTATTTCTCAGTTATAATTATTAAACCAACAGTTGTTGGTCTGAGTTTAAAGTGACCATTTGGATGAAAAATGGGTATTTAAAACATGTCTGACTCACTATTTTTTTTCTGTTGAAAAAATAACATAAAACATACACCAAATCAGAGTTTCATAACTCAAAGAATTGTCAAAACTAATGTTACAGTATTAAATTTCTGTTATTGTACATACAGAATAGTGATCTGTAAATAAACTAGATAATTGCTACACCGTGTCCAATCTGTGTGTGCAACTGTTATTTCCCCAATTATTAAACTATCACCATGCATAATAGTTGTGTTTGCTTGTGATTATAAAAAGCAATATGACTTTCCAAAATTTGCCATGGTGGCACTCTACTTCCCGTCTGTGTGTACCTTGGGGTTATACATGGTATAGGTTACTTGGTTAATCATAGAGCACTGCTGCTTTCCTCGATGTCTGAACAATACAAAAAACATCCCTGATTTACACTTCTACAGAATACCAAGGGATAAAGTTCTTAAGAACCAGTACTATGAGGTGATGATACCCCCAATTTAAGCGAGGGCACTGTATTCTTAATTTCTTGTTTGCAGTCTGGAATTTACTTGTGTTTTTCATCATTTATTTACAACCACTTCCTGTATGTACAATTACAAACTTTTTACACATTTTGTTTTGTAAATTATTCAGTCACAAACATAGCTTTAGTCTAAATTGTGTGATATTGTAGAAAAAACATAGTAAAAGTTTTTCTTTTAAAGTTGCCATATGGATAGATGACGAATGGGTATTATTAGAGTGTAAATATAAACTCCATCAAACATTGTATAAAGACTATAGATCTCATTGACTTGAGTTTCAGTTTGAGATTAACGAGTTGAGTTGATTAGAGTCTTGATATGCCCCCATATCTGTCCAATAGCAATCCAAATTTGCCTTGAAAGCGTTGCTTGTTCTGGAAGTCACCATATTATCAGGTAATTCATTTCAATAGTTGACAAAATAAAAGACTACGTGTGATAATCAATCTGTGTTGTTGCACTGAGGATGTCGACCAAAACCCAAAATGTATGAATTTTTAACATTTGGAAGGGAAAGATTTAATAATATATCCAGATACATGTATTATTGTTGGGGGCTTTGTCTTCAAATGTTGAAGACTTGTTATTTAAAAAATTATTTTGGTTTCAATGAATTCCTCAAAACTTAAAATTCCAAAGTTTGTAAGTATTTCAGGGTAACAGCTAAGTGTAAATAAGACCATTACATGGAAATACTGCTCTATGGTTAGATCTTATCAGAATAAGTTTATTTTTGTCTCTTATAACTAGATGAGTACCCTCAAGATTTGGAAAATCTAGTACAGCAAGCAATGGAATGGTGCGACTTGTACACTAGGCCACTTCTTGTACCACTATCGTCATGGTTACCCAACCCCAGAGATGCTCTCGTGACCACCCTCCCCTGTGAGGGTCTGACTTGGATGACCGTCACCCAGGACAACCAAAATGTCATCTGTGCCACTCGTAGTAACACTGTTGCTGTCTATCACATCGCTTCAAAAGACCGCATTCGTGAATATCACGGACACGAGAACGACATCACATGTTTGCAGTTATCACACGACGAGAAGCTTATCGCTACGGGTTCCACCGATAAAACCGTGAGGATGTGGGATTTGGAGACAGAGAAGAGTTTATTTACATTGACAGGTCACGGAGGGTCAGTTACTTGTCTAACTATCTCACACTTAGATCACAGGATAATCAGTGGGTCATCGGATTGTACACTGAATGTCTACAGAGCCGATACAGGTGACAAACAACACACATTTGAAGGACATACCAAAGCCATCACAGCTCTAGCTGTTAATAGTTATGATGATGTGTTAGCTTCCGCTGCAGCAGATACAACCATTAAGGTAAGAGATATTGATTTGTATTACTTGAACATTTTTTAAATACTGCCCTCAGTGGCCAGATCAGAAAAAAAGAACAATATCACCGATGGTAGGATGTGATGGCACCACAAGTATTCAAGTATCATTCTATAATTTATTTCACATTTTTTACTTTTGATTTAAGTCAAATGGTTCACTGTATCCTTTAAACCAGGAAGCCAAGTCTCTGTGGACTATATACTGTACACCAACTGTACAGACAGGTGTTCTGTACACTTGGGTGGAGGGGGGGGATATATACTATGTTATGTTATACCATGTACAAGCCAGGTTCAGCAAAAAATATGGAATATATTTTATTATATACTCTGGTTTCTGTACGTCACAACAACGCACATCTTTGTCACAAAAACACATGTCTATGTCATTGATTCTTCTGTATTCACAATATTACTGCCGAGGGTATAATTATTCCCCTGGCCCAATATTTTTCTTCATTCAGCCAGAAAATACTTGTGACCCAAGAATTCTTCTCTTGTAGATTCGTAGTGACAAAGACCCCTTAGGTCACTCATATTTTCCTTGGCTGAACGAAGAAAAAATATTTGAGTATAATATCTAATTAGGATAGAGGATAAGTGGTTACTCTGAAATTACGTTGTAAAGATTGTGTTACTGCTTTCTTTCAGCGATGACTTTTATTATTTCTTCAATTTAATAACACGCATGTAAAGATTTGAAATCAATGTCTTAGTTTCCATGGTAACAATGAAATGTTATTAAGAACATGACAAAAGAAACCAAAAAGTACTCTAAAAATTATGTAGACTGGCAGTACTATACTTCAATGAAGTGGTAATCAGTCATTTCAATAAAATACCATGGTACACAGAAATTAGATAATCTTATCCTGACATGTTAACTTTAAGGACGACCGACCAATATCACACAAGCTCAATAAATGAACATAGAGGACAAAACCCCCTCCCCTTTCCCCTAAATGAACATTTACAAGTGTGACATTACACGTTTATATACAGTGTAAACATGATGAAAATTGTAGCAGTCACACTAATACTATCAATGCTATGTAAAAACATAATAATAATAATAATAATAATAAATTTATTGCCAGAATTTAAAGGTTTACAAAATACTCTAATCTTATCTACAAATGTACAAATATATCAAAATTAACAATTCAAATGTGCCATAAAATAGAACAATGTAGAGAATTACAAACAAATTTCTGGCTAGGGCCACAACAACAGTTCTTAGGAACTAGTTGAGCTTGTGGCCCCAAAGAAGAACTCAGTGTGATTATGCGGTGCGTTGTGTCAGACTGACAGCTTGGAAATGAATATAAATTCATTTGATAAAAAGAGAATGAAGTAAGAACAGAAACAATACACAAATTAATTTGAAAAAAAATGTTGTTTTAAATGCAGTTTAAAGTCGAGATGATGGTAAACACATTAAAATACTACGGTAAACCCAGCACTGTATATCATATTAGAAGTAAATTTTATCAACTTATATCAGAATTAAATACAGAAGCTTTTATTAGTGAAGGCGTGAACGTTTTTGAAATTTGGTTAGAAGTGTGAAAGTTAAGTTCAGCAAGCCCATTGACACAAGACCCCCCCCCCCCTGACCCTCTAAACGAATGAAGACAATTGTGCAACCATCCCTAAAGGGTTTATGATGAACCAAGTAATCTTGCTTCTAGCAAATACAAGGTCTTCACATATGATTGCTCTGTATAAAGACTGCCAAGTTTTATATTACAGGTTTGGAACTTGGATGATTTCACTTTATTGGAGGACATAGATACCCTGCAGTCATCAGTTATATGTATGACGTTATCACCCGATGATACTTTCATTGTCTCAGGTATGTATGACTGTCACTCCTAAGTCATGACCTCTTAGAGTTCAACATGTCAATGAATGATACAGTAGAAGTACACTTTGATCCAACATTTTGTATAACCCAGACTGAGGCAGTATTATTAATTGTTGGTTTTGTTGCATGACTGGTGTTACTTGTTAGTCATTTATGTTCAACTCCTTTTTAAGGGAATCTTGGACAAATTCAAATGTCTGTCCCTCAGGTTTTGTTTTTTAGCATCAACATCTGCCTATAAGAACCCCAGACTAGATTGAATGATTCATTCACCTTGTTTGTAATGGTTTTGTCAGTTAATATTTGTATGTTTGTACAGTTTTGTATTTTTAGAAATAAAAATGTGTCAACTGCCATTTTTTTTCAAAAACTGAGTTGCATAATAATTCAAATTTTATTACAGGATGTGAAAATGGTAAAGTGCAGTTAAACAGTCTAACAACAGGAACTGAAATACATTGTCTGGATACACATAAACACAAGGTGGGCACTGAAATACATTATCTATATGCACACAAACACAGGGTAATTTATATCTTTGTAGTAATTGCACCATCTAGAACTTTGTAGTATTTGAAAAGAATGAAACTCCATGAACTCGCCAAGACAACAGTACAAAGTAATTCATACATAATTCAGAATGCAAGAGTAAAAACAAAGGTATAAAAGAAAGACAAAATGAGGGCGCCATATATACCATAGCTACATGAAGAATAAGATTATTATTCTCCAATCTGTTTCTTCATTCAGGTGAGGAAAATACAAGTGACCTAAGGCACTGTGTCAATAAAAGTTGAAGCTAGGAAATGATAAAACTCTTTTTTCATGATTATTTTCAAGCTGAATTAAGAAAAATATTGGATATTAGAGGATGTTGTCTTTCATCTGCACAAGTTTAATTTTAGAAAAAAATTTGGAAAAAAAGTGACTTAATTTGAATGTTTGAGTTATGTTTCAAACAGAACCAATGATGTAAACAAACACTGTCATATGACATAGCATGATCAAGGTATAAACCCTGTATTTTCTGTTTGAATGCTTACAACTTGGCCTGTGCTTGCAATTAAAGTGAGCAACAATTGATGTTTGATTTATTTTGACTTTCCAGGTTTCAGCCGTCGCCGTGTCACAAGATGCTACCTATGCAATCGTAGGAACCACAGATAATTTAGTTCATCTGTACAACATGAAAACCAGAGATTTGATACGCACCTTTACTGGCCATACCAGTCCCATTACTTGTTTAACGGTCACCCAGGATGATTATTTTGTGATGTCGGCATCTTTTGACCAGACTATCAAAGTGTGGAATCTAGACAAACAACCTCAAAGTGAACCTAACCCTGATAACCATAGAGACCAAGTCCTCTGTGTCGGTATGTAGACTTTGATTGCATAGCTTTTTTTTTTTTTACAAACCAACAGTGGACATTTTTAGTTTAGCTCCTTCAAATAGAGAAACGCAGACCTGATGAAACTTTGCAGTGAAGAATAAAGAAGTTCATCAAAACTGTAAAATCTTGTTAAGATAAAATGTTCACAGTCCAACAAAGTTGTAAATAGATGACATTTTTAGGACTATCCTTTCCAAGAGCTAAATCCTCACACAGTGTTGAAAAATCTGTACTTATACTTTATTTCATGCACACATCTCTCTATCTACTCTGATGAACTTTCCAGCCTCTTCACCATTGAATGCCATCAGGCAATGCTGACAAGGTTTCTTCACCATTGAATGCCATCAGGCAATGCTGATAAGGTTTCTTCACCATTGAATGCCATCAGGCAATGCTGACAAGGTTTCTTCACCATTGAATGCCATCAGGCAATGCTGACAAGGTTTCTTCACCATTGAATGCCATCAGGCAATGCTGACAGGGTTTCTTCACCATTGAATGCCATCAGGCAATGCTGACAAGGTTTCTTCACCGTTGAATGCCATCAGGCAATGATGACAAGGTTTCTTCACCATTGAATGCCAACAGGCAATGATGACAAGGTTTCTTCACCATTGAATGCCATCAGGCAATGCTGACAAGGTTTCTTCACCATTGAATGCCACCAGGCAATGATGACAAGGTTTCTTCACCATTGAATGCCATCAGGCAATGATGACAAGGTTTCTTCACCATTGAATGCCAACAGGCAATGCTGACAAGGTCTCTTCGCCATTGAATGCCAACAGGCAATGCTGACAAGGTTTCTTCACCAATGAATGCCATCAGGCAATGCTGACAAGGTTTCTTCACCATTGAATGCCATCGGGCAATGCTGACAAGGTTTCTTCACCATTGAATGCCATCAGGCAATGCTGACAGGGTTTCTTCACCATTGAATGCCATCAGGCAATGCTGACAAGGTTTCTTCACCGTTGAATGCCATCAGGCAATGCTGACAAGGTTTCTTCATCATTGAATGCCACCAGGCAATGCTGACAAGGTTTCTTCACCATTGAATGCCATCAGGCAATGCTGACAAGGTTTCTTCACCATTGAATGCCATCAGGCAATGATGACAAGGTTTCTTCACCATTGAATGCCATCAGGCAATGATGACAAGGTTTCTTCACCATTGAATGCCAACAGGCAATGCTGACTAGGTCTCTTCACCATTGAATGCCATCAGGCAATGCTGACAAGGTTTCTTCACCATTGAATGCCATCAGGCAATGCTGACAAGGTTTCTTCACCATTGAATGCCATCAGGCAATGATGACAAGGTTTCTTCACCATTGAATGCCATCAAGCAATGATGACAAGGTTTCTTCACCATTGAATGCCAACAGGCAATGCTGACTAGGTCTCTTCACCATTGAATGCGATCAGGCAATGCTGACAAGGTCTCTTCACCATTGAATGCCATCAGGCAATGCTGACAAGGTTTCATAATTAGGATGACCCTATTTTTTGTCTGTTTCTCATTACCTGGCCGACCCAAATTTTCAGCTCCGACATCAAAATAACAAAATAATTTTATTTTCACCCACCCTTAATATTTTGTGGAATAGTGCCCTCTCTGGCAAGAATAAGCAAGTGTCTTGACTGTAGACGCCATCCATTATCATGGCAGTGACACTTGTTAATGAACACAGCATTTCTTTCATGATGGAAGTTAGTCAAGTAGGGGAGGCTGAAAACATGTCAGTTGTGTAGAGAAGCTGGGAAAGAGTTTCTTACAGGATCAAATTGGCTGGCTGACCTATAGCTGCCATGAAAAAGTAATGAGAAACATTTGAAAAAAGCATCACCCTTTCATACTGCAGTATTCTCTTATTGGTGTTTTTCTTTGTTCAGTTAAAACAGATAAGACACCTTAAGTCCTTACAGTTGAAATCAAGTAGTGACAAACCCCCTAGCACTCAGTTAGTGACAAACCTCCTAGCACTCAGTTAGTGACAAACCCCCTAGCACTCAGTTAGTGACAAACCCCCTAGCACTCAGTTAGTGACAAACCCCCTAGCACTCAGTTAGTGACAAACCCCCTAGCACTCAGTTAGTGACAAACCCCCTAGCACTCAGTTAGTGACAAACCCCCTAGCACTCAGTTAATGACAAACCCCCTAGCACTCAGTTAGTGACAAACCCCCTAGCACTCAGTTAATGACAAACCCCCTAGCACTCAGTTAGTGACAAAACCCCTAGCACTCAGTTAGTGACAAACCCCCTAGCACTCAGTTAATGACAAACCCCCTAGCACTCAGTTAGTGACAAACCCCCTAGCACTCAGTTAATGACAAACCCCCTAGCACTCAGTTAGTGACAAACCCCCTAGCACTCAGTTAGTGACAAACCCCCTAGCACTCAGTTAATAACAAACCCCCTAGCATTAAGTTTATTGTTGAAATCAAGTAGTGACAAACCCCCTAGCCCTCAGTTAGTGACAAACCCCCTAACACTCAGTTAGTGACAAACCCCCTAGCACTCAGTTAATTTCCAGCCTTGACAAACCCCCTAGCACTCTGTTAATTTCCAGCCTTGACAAACCCCCTAGCACTCAGTTAATTTCCAGCCTTGACAAACCCCCTAATACTCAGTTAATTTCCAGCCTTGACAAACCCCCTAATACTCAGTTAATTTCCAGCCTTGACAAACCCCCTAATACTCAGTTAATTTCCAGCCTTGACAAACCCCCTAATACTCAGTTAATTTCCAGCCTTGACAAACCCCCTAATACTCAGTTAATTTCCAGCCTTGACAAACCCCCTAATACTCAGTTAATTTCCAGCCTTGACAAACCCCCTAATACTCAGTTAATTTCCAGCCTTGACAAACCCCCTAATACTCAGTTAATTTCCAGCCTTGACAAACCCCCTAATACTCAGTTAATTTCCAGCCTTGACAAACCCCCTAGCACTCAGTTAATTTCCAGCCTTGACAAACCCCCTAATACTCAGTTAATTTCCAGCCTTGTAAAGAGAAATATTGGGGGAATATATAAATAGACCTGCACAAACTTGATGTAAGAAAAAAATGGGAAAATATGACAACTTTTGAATATTTTGCCTCATATTTCAAGCAACACAGAACCAATGGCATACATGTAGGTAGACAAGATATTTTTTTGCACATCACTGATATAATAAGGAAAATAAATACACACTAAGTGTAGTGGCCACATGTCTTATGATATTTTATGTTTACATCTTGACTTTTTTTCTTTCTTTTTTTTATTTTTATTTTTACATCTTGACTTCTCATATTTACATATTTCTGGTTGTTGTTTTGGTTAACAATATTATGAACTTGTCCTCAGCTATCTCTAAGGATGGTACCTATGCGATTACTGGTTCTAAAGATTGTACACTGAAGATATGGAACTTAGAAATCAGTCAAATAGTGCAATCTTTGGAAGAACATGAAAAACCTATCACTAGTGTGGATCTGTCAGAAGATTGCACATTTGCTGTCTCAGGTAAGTGAGAAGTTACAATGTACATACTTTACTGTACTATAATTTTATGTAATTGTGATAAACACAATGTCATGTAATCTAGCCATTGTTTCACTTTATAAACATCCTAAATTCTTGCCTTGAAAGAGTTCATACGGCAAGCATTATGAGAGAAAATAAAATTTTTTGCAAATTCTTAAATCTGCACTGGAGTAATATTTTTTAATCAGACATCCAAAAGACCACACCTAGTTTTTCACTGCCGACCCTCAACTTTTTGATGTATTCAAGAAAAAAATAATGAAATTGCAAAAATTGTGAAGTCTTGCAATAAATAGTGAATGCAGAAACTGACATCAACTTAAAAAGACAATATAAAACTGTTCTTTCAATCTGTAATGGCTGTACATCTGATGAGAAGAAATCAATAACACAGAGACCATATGGAAAACAATGGAAAACATAACTGCCTGAACTAGACACTCACATATATATATATATATATATATATATATATATATATATATATATATATATATATATATATATATATATATATATATATATATATATATATATATATATATATATATATATATATATATATATATATATATATATATATATATATATATATATATATATATATATATATATATATATATATATATATATATATATATATATATATAAATCTACCTACCCTACCTATTCAAAAAATGAGCGTAATCAGAACCACACAATTATTTTTTTTTTAGGCCCTATCAAAATAGTTTCAAATATCATTGTAATAGTAAATTAATCTCATAATAACTCCAATCAATTATACAAATAGTCACTTGGTATACAACTATTAAAGGCCCAATATGTACATAATTTGAATCGTTTTTAAGGGTGGTGGTTTATCCAACCACCTCACATCATACAGATTAGCATTCTATCCTCATAGATAATGCTTATCTTACCTTGGGGCAGTATAATGTATGTATGTATTATTCCTGCAATGTAGACTGTGCCTCAGAAATAAACTCATTATATTAACAACTTTTTGAAATATTTTTACAAGTGATTTACACTTTCACTGAAAGTATCATAACTATGCATATGTATTTTTTAGAAAGTAATACCAAAGCTTTAAAACGTACACAAAATGTCATAAAAGATATTGCTTTAATTTTTAATAAAAAAATAAAAAAATAAATGAATGTTGAGTATTCCAAAGTTATATATTTTTCAGAAAATAAATTGACATCTGATGAAAACTTGATGTAACTATTTGAGTTGTAGTATACAGTCTCAGAATTTAACAGGAATCTGTTTTGTTTGTACGTAACACAGGGTCTGATGATGCAACTGTTAAGGTGTGGAGTGTCAACACTGGTTTGGTGGTCGTTACTTTCTGTGAGCACAAGGACAAAATCACGACTGTTCGCATATTGTCCGACAACCAGCGTATACTGTCAGCAGATGCCAAGAACTCAATCAAAGTCTGGTTTGCTGAATCTGGAGAAGTTATCCTCTCATGCAATGGGCCATCAATTATGGTTACCACGACGCCCGACAGTCAGTTCTGCATCAGTGGTGATGCAAATGAGAAGATGAAAATTTGGCAAGTCGGTGATGGGAAGTCAGTGCACACAATCAGACATCTACAACCAATCACTTGTTTTACAGTGACCAAAGATAACCAGTTCTGTATAACAGGATCAGAAGATACATCATTGAAAGTTTGGGAAATTAAAACAGGGAAAATAACACAGGTATGTTCGGTACATTGGCAAGCATGTATTTCATTTGCAGTGAGAATATACACTGGAATGTAGATATAAAACACTGTGTGGATTGACTGTGATAGTGTTGTTGGTGTTATACAGGTTGTTGGTGCCCAACTTGTTATAGCTTGTGTTCCGTATACCACTACAGTCAGGCTTCAAACCAACTCAATGTTGGCTGGGTTTGATTAAAAAAATATCCCAGATCTATATGTAAGAAAGGTGACACTCAGTTTTACCCAATCAAACAATGCAGGATTTCCCTGGATATTCCGGTTTCTTCCTGTTTTAACCCTAAGGTGCTAGGACACTGCAAAAGTGGCGACCTTATGAGAATTTCTGAATTTGATTTTGATGTATATATTATTATTACCAATATGATACGTACATAAATGGTTTCACGATAGACTGGCCAAAAATGTTCAGTGCACTGAATCTTGTTTTCAACTGCTTTCTAAATGATACGACAGATCCTGGCAGACCATGAGGACGGAGTGACATGTGTGGCTGTAGCAGATCATAATCGCCATGTTGTGTCCGGTTCCGCTGATAAAACGTTGATAATTTGGAACATGATGACAGGCGAAGTAGATAAACGACTCACTGGACATTCTGATGGGGTTACTGCAGTCAGAATGACCACAGATGGCAGTATTGCAATATCAGGTAAAGGTCAAAAGGTCATGACCTAAGCTTGACCCTTATCTTAGAACTTTGAGTGTAACCATTCAATTAATTTAAAACAGAATAGTGAAATGCATCTGATCTTGGTCATTCTTTAAAGTGGACTTATGGATGAGAAATGGGTAGTTATTTTGGATTTTTAATTTTTAATATAAAACATTTTTATCATGACTTCCTACTTGAAATATTAACATGAAACAATATAGACCAAGTCATTAAAGTGGCAAAAGCTTAATAAATGTGTAAAATGTTTGTTATTTGTACTTTTTCTTTAATAATCTTCAGCTATTGTGCCTGAAGCCCCCAAAATGATTACCACATGTAACAATATCATTAATCAAACCATTTTGACTGTCACAATGAACTCTGCCTTTCTTCAAAACTGAGAGAGAGAGAGAGAGAGAGAGAGAGAGAGAGAGAGAGAGAGAGAGAGAGACAGACAGACAGACAGACAGACAGACAGACAGACAGACAGACAGACAGACAGACAGAGAGAGAGACAGAGAGAGAGAAAGAGAGAGAGAGAGAGAGAGAGAGAGAGAGAGAAACAGAGAGAGACAGAGAGACAGAGAGAGAGAGAGAGAGAGAGAGAGAGAGAGAGAGAGACAAACAGAGAGAGACAGAGAGACAGAGAGAGAGAGAGAGAGAGAGAGAGAGAGAGAGAGAGAGAGAGAGAGAGAGAGAGAGAGAGAAGAGGGAGAATTAAGTTCACTAGCATAACTTATTGGAAGAGCTATCGACCTTCCAATGTGAAAAAAACCTTTCAGTGTGTTTTCTTATCGTTTCCAATGTTTTTTCTTCTGTTTGTTTCTACCAGGATCAAAGGATGGTACATTGAGAGTATGGTCAGTACAACGAGGCATTCTAATCACGTCATTCTACATGCATGTTGGTGTAGTCAACCTAGAGATGTCATTTGATGCAAGTCATATAATTGTACAGTTAGCTGACGGTGGTCATGCTCCGTTACTTTGTCTACATAATAGTCCGGCAACAGACGTCAAATCACAAAGTCAAGTTGACATCAATCTTAATGAAGGTAATGTTATGTTAGAAAAAAATTTTCTTGAGTAAATTTTTTTTTTTTTTTATAGTCATGAATGTTATATTACTACTTTTATGGTTGTAACTGTTAGACTTCCTGTATTTAATCTTTGATTACCTCTATCTTCTTTATTTATCATTTGTTTTTTATTTTGTTGTTCTGAGAGTGAGTGCCTTCTTTCGACATCTAACACAATACCATAGAAGTTCACAATCAAATCCCATGGGTTAAGTAACCCACTCAATCAGTGAGAATGCATCTTATGTGGAAAATTTACTGGTACAGTACTTCAGAACACTTTGTTCCAACAGAGCTTGAGGACAGAATGCAGACAGTGATGTCTGTTATTGTGTCTGTGGTTCATTTTAACTGTAAGGCGGATTTTGATTGGCTATGTATACATGCAAGATTTGAACGTAAACTCCTATACTATTGTATCAGATGTAGTGAATTATTAAGACATTCACTCACCAAGCAAATGAGAACAAATGATAATTAATTTAGGAAATAGAGGTAAGATATCAAGTCGTATATTCACTATGTCAGATTGACACTTGCTAAAACTCAGAAACTAGAAATTTAGCTGAAGACATCTCATTCTACAGTATAATGCCAGTATACGTCAAGGAAGGTATACAGAAAAGTTAAGAAAAAAACTTAATGTAACTGTTGTAAATTTTGAACAGCTTTGATTCTGAAATTTGTTTTTTAAATTTATTTATCATGAAATTTAAGTTAATGTAATGCACCAATCAGGACTACCGTTTCATTTCTATGCAGATTCAGCAAGTATACTACCAATCAAACCTAAGCCACCATTGGTCAGTAAAGCATCAGTAGTGTTTCCACCAGCTGGTGGTCGCAAATCAACTGTAAGTCAGCCAACCATAGAGCAAGGCAAAGTAGTAGCACCTGGGACAACAAGCCAAACAACCAACAAGAAGTCAATAAATAATAACATCTCATCATCATCTGGTAGTAACGGAACACCAAAGAAAAACAAAAAATCGGGAGTTTGCGTTATTGTGTGAGATATGCTGTAAAAGAAGTTGTCGAAATCTGTAAATATTTTTGTCGGTTGAGATATATTTCATAACTCAGTATATATTAGTGTACAGAGAGAATAGTTTATCCCATCAGATATTATCATAGTTTCATAGTTTTGACTTGAAGGCCATATTATTGGGGAGGTCATAGGTCACAATGATATAACATATTATAATGTCAAAGGTCACAATATGACAGCTTTATTATTTTGAGGTCATAGGTCGCAATAATTTTGATGCCATAGGGTGTGTTTGGATGCACTGATGTTTGACACAAGAACAGCCACAGAGGGCAGCCTTCTATTTCTTTAATATAGCGTTCTTGCACAGGTTGCCAAAATGCAGAATATGGCCTAATGAATCACAGGGGAAGGTTGGGACATTTCTGTTAGGAAGCACAGTTTTTGCATAGAGTGACTTGTTTGCTATCAAAGTCACTAAAAATAAAATTTGATAGAGAGCAAAATTGGGACAGTACTGAGTTCTAGATTTGATACACCATCATTGATTCTGTGGCAGCCATCTTGTTCTGATTGTCTCCTGATGATGGGACAGCCTCAGCAAATACATGGTCAAACATGCACAAGGTTCTCCAACATAGTCAAAATTTCTATTGGTGTTTAGAACAGAGTACCAAATGTACCCTTTTGGTTGTATAAATATAAATATAATATATATATCATTATTTTGTATCATTCAACTTGGCAACCATTTTGTGTACGTACGCTTGGCGGTTATTTTTATGTAAATACAGTTCAGTATACAAAAGATGTCCTTGGAGAAATTCAGGTGAAATTTTTTTCTATGTTTTATTGTTTGTAGAATTTGAAGGTGATTGGTGACTTGATTAAATAAATATCACCTTTAAGTTTAAGTTTAAAAAAAAATTGAATGCAAGAGAAAGAGTAGTTTTAGATATACAAACTATTTGTAGACACAATTTCACTAGGTACTAATTGAGCACTTCTAAAACATTTGCATTTTGCATTAATTTTGGATACTCACCTGGCAAACATTCTATCACTGTACTGCTTGTATTTTTCTATCCAATAGAATTATCATTTACTAGTCATGTGACGTATTGTGTCCAATAGGAGTAAACTCTGTCATGTGATACCATCTAACCAATAGGAATGAACTTTATCCTTTAGTAATTTACATGTTTAGATAATTTGTATACCTTGTTCTAGGTACCTTCTGTATATAGAATTTTTAGGCAGTTTTAGTGAATGAAATTTCAGAATTGATGTATTTTTTATGACTATTCCATTACGTAGTTGCGATGTCTTTAAGAAATAGAGAAACCAACGTGTCAACTTTTATGAGTTACATGCAAATACAAAATTTGTAAGTTTGTAACCATGTGATATATATAGTTACTGTTCCTAGTTGTTCAGTTTTTGAGATTGTCTGTATAAATTCCAAATTCTTCTCAAAATTATTAAATTACCACATTTCATCTAATATTGCACACTTAGTTATAAATAATCTGTCAGCACATTTCGACGAAAACAAAATCAAATCTGGAATGTTGGATTTAAGAATGTCGCCCTCTATGGTGATTTATACCAAGACTTTTGTTTTTGCAAAATCGACAGGTGTTAGAAAGAAGGCAAAACTTTTGTCTTTATGCTTGTGTCCTATTGTAGTTGCGATGTCAATGTAAATAATACATGAATTTATTGAAATAATGTAATTTTATAGTTAATTATTCTTTTCAGAGTTAGTAGGGAAGTGACTAGATGGCTTTGTACAAATAGTACACTCCCATATAACTAGACTTCATCATTAGAAATTCTTCAGAGTATCACACATACTGGCTATGTATAGAAAACATTGCAATATATTTCTTCTGTGTGTACTTAGGGCAATAGGTATTAATATTTTAGGGTCTAAATAGGTACTAACATTCTAGGGTCTAGAATATCTAACTTTGTAGTTTTTGAATACTGTTGTCTAGCCAACATTACCTACCTGTATTTCTCAGTCAGTGTCCCATTTAAGTCACATGGTAGATTTGTTATCACGCTGGGTCAAAGGTCGTGCTTTTGTCAAAGAAGTGTGTTGTATCACATTTGCACAGACTGTTTGCTGTTGAAATGTACTAGCCCTTGTGATAAAAACAAACAGTAGCTTTGT
Source organism: Glandiceps talaboti (assembly GCF_964340395.1). NCBI lineage: Eukaryota > Metazoa > Hemichordata > Enteropneusta > Spengelidae > Glandiceps > Glandiceps talaboti. The sequence continues at coordinate 15,388,915 of NC_135570.1, forward strand.
TCTGACACATCGTACCATAGGCATTCCTGACTTCTGACTTAGGGAAAAAAATTGGTTTACAATATCACATAGAAATTGCAAAATAATACTTCTTGTAAAATACTATGGCAACATTTGTTGCAGAATAAGTGCGGGATGATTTCAGGAGACCTCCCACCACTCCTCCCCCCTTCCTTAGTTGTTGTAAGTCCGGAGAGGTGTATGATGTGTTCACACCACCATCAAAATACTCTAGAATATGACACCATTACAAATGTGTGAACAGAGCTAGTGATACATAGCAGTGAAATGTTCTGTACTGTTTCTGATAATTGTTATTCTATTAATAATGATAATTGTAAAATCTTTTGTAACATAGCAACTTTTTTGTCAAATTTCCTACCAAGGAAGCATTTACACTATGAAATTTGAATAATATTAACTCCTTGTACAGTACAGCTAGCCTACATTGCAAAGTTAACTAAATGTGATGTAGATGGACCAAAACCAATGTGATGTTAGTTTGCAGACACTGTACACAGTACGTTTTGCAGTTCTCCACACATTCTTCTTTCACGTAAAATGCTGCCAATGGTTATTTTTTAGTTTATCCACTGTATGCCATGGTGTAAAACTGCTGTCAACCCCCCCCCCCCCCACAAAAAAAAGTTTCAACCAAAACTTTTCTGTTCCCGCCAAAAACACACACACCAATGTTTTAATCCTATGATGTATCAAAACCAAAAATTTGTAAATATTTCAATTTGCATACACACTTACAAATAAAAAGTTTTGCCCATATGTTCTAGTTCTCCTGCCCCATTAGCAAATACAAAATCTTCAAGTTTCCAGGCAAAAACCAAGAAATAATTGTGCCAATATATATTGAAACAAAGGTCAAAGGTCACCCCTATCTGACCTCTGTTGTAAGAAAATACTTGTAACAGTGTTGACAAATTATTAATTTTCATCCTTAACTTTGTATATATATATTTAACTATATTCAATGTCTCCTTCCGGATGATTGCACAATGTCGCACAAGCTCAATATATGAACTTTGTTCGTTTAGTACAAAACCCCCTCCCCCTCCCTATCCCCTAAATGAATGTTCACAAGTGTGACATCAACACATTTATATATGATGTAAACCATGATGAAAATTGTAGCAGTCACACCACTACAATTGATGCTACGTAAAAACATGATGGTAAACACATTAAAATACTACTAGAAACCCAGTACTTTATATCATATTAGTAGTACATTTTAATCAACTTATCAACATTTCAGTAGTAAATATAGAATTTGTTATCATTGAAGGCATGAACGTTTTTGATATTTGGTTTGAAGTGCAAACATGAAGTTCAGCGAATCGCATTGACGCCCTCCCCTAATAGTACAAAGTTTGCTTTAATATTTAGCTTGTG